>NC_134356.1:489892715-489985215 GCF_048569485.1 Anomaloglossus baeobatrachus | reverse complement strand
GTGTGGATTTCTGTGTCCTCACATAAATTTTATCAGTTTGGGTTAAAAAGCCTACTGACAAGTTCCTTTTAATTGCACCGAATAAGCAGGCATAAATTAAAAATAGATTTGAATTTCCAAATGGGGTAAACTGGTGCTAAACAACTTTGAGGAGGAAGTTGACATTACCTCAGGTGGATGAGGTAGCGCAGCGTCCGCTCTTCTGTCCTCATGATGTTCTCGGGGACTGTCACTTTCTTATCTCGTTTCACAGGAACAGAAAACGTTCTCTGCCGCAGGAATGTCTGGTGATTGGGTGGCATTTCTTGCAAGTCGTATTTCACCACAAACATCTTCACCACAGTCTTGTTTGGATTAAATAAGGTCTAAAATGCAAAGAGATTAATGTTAGATGTGTGACATTAATATAAAAGTAAAAAACAACAATAAGGTTAAACAAAAGATTATGTCAGGAAAGAGAAGGATCCAAGCTTTGAAATTTCAGTGGATGACCTTTTGTTCATTTTGGAGATAATAGGCCACTAGGAGTCTGGTGTCAAGTGACTCATTACGGTTACAAGGTCTCAGGTGTGAATGAGGAGCAGGTGTGTTACATTTGGTGTTATCGCTCACACACGCTCTCATACTGGTCACTGGAAGTTCAACATGGCACCTCATGGCAAAGAATTGTGAGGAACTGAAAAACAGAATAGTGTCTCCATATAATGATGGCATACGCTATAAGAAGATTGCCAACACCGTGAAACTGAGCTACAGCACGGTGGCCAAGACCATACAGCGGTTTAAGACGACAGGTTCCACTCAGTTTGTCATGGTCGACCAAAAGGTCCTTGAGTTAAGTCATATGGCCTAAAAGGTCCTTGAATTAAGGCCCCGTCTCACTAAGCGACATCGCTAGCGACATCGCTGCTGAGTCACGTTTTTTGTGACGCAACAGAGATCTCGCTAGCGATCTCGTTATGCATGACATCCAGCAACAACCTGGCCCCTGCTGTGAGGTCGCTGGTCGTTGCTGAATGTCCTGGACCATTTTCTTCAAAGGCGATGTCCTGCTGGGCAGGATGCATCGCTATGTTTGAAACTGTGTGACAGGGTCCCAATGACAGCAGAGATCATTATACAGGTTGCTACTGTATACTATATACGACTGTATCGTTACTGAGTCGTTGGTAAGGTCTGATTGTGTGACATCTCACCAGCGACCTGCCAGCGACTTACCAGTGATCCTTATCAGGTCACATCGTTTTCGGGATCGCTGGTAAGTCGCTAAATGTGACGGGGGCTTTACTTGTGTGGAAGGTTCCTTAGCTTCTCAGCTCGTGCAGCCTCCATTTAGGTTCCAGGAGCTTCCTTTCCTGCTCTGCACACATCATATAGATCAGTGCAGAGCAAGAGGAGAAATGGCAGCTCTCTCTAATCAGGCAGGACGTGAGGTCTGCATACTCCTCTATGAAAAGAAGCGCTTCTAGGCTATAAGACGCACACACTTGAACAAGTATTTTACCTTGTTAAAAAACACAGTAGAATCAGTTTTCTTGCTACTAACTAGCTTATTGAATAGTTCCTGCAGATTTGAATGCACTGTTAAGGTGGCAGCAAACTTAAGTGGTTTGGGTGACAGCTATTCCACCTGAACCTTCTATACAAATGTGTGTACTGCTCTGATGAGCTCTAATGAGCATGCATGTGCTCTCAAAGAGCGGAGGAAAATCAACTATCAGAAATCCAACATGCCCATTCCTCATTATTTCCTGGCATTAGCCATATACATTAGTTTGCCAAACCCACCAACACACAAAACAAAACATCTGAACTTTCTAGATTTAATGGATTTACAAGATTATTGTTATTGTATTTTAAACCACAGGGTTCTGGACGTCAAACTACGATTGGACACAGGCGGTGGGGTCAAAATGTTTACTCGGGTTTCTAGAGTCGGAAAAGAAGGGAATTTTGTTTACTTACCGTAAATGCCTTTTCTTCTAGCTCCTATTGGGAGACCCAGACAATTGGGTGTATAGCTACTGCCTCCGGAGGCCACACAAAGTATTACACTTTAAAAAGTGTAACCCCTCCCCTCTGCCTATACACCCTCCCGTGCATCACGGGCCCATCAGTTTTGGTGCCAAAGCAGGAAGGAGGAAACTTATAAATTGGTCTAAGGTAAATTCAATCCGAAGGATGTTCGGAGAACTGAAACCATGAACCAAAAGAACAATTCAACATGAACAACATGTGTACACAAAAGAACAAACAGCCCGAAGGGAACAGGGGCGGGTGCTGGGTCTCCCAATAGGAGCTAGAAGAAATGGAATTTACGGTAAGTAAACAAAATTCCCTTCTTCTTTGTCGCTCCATTGGGAGACCCAGACAATTGTAACGTCCAAAAGCAGTCCCTGGGTGGGTAAAAGAATACCTTGATAAAAAGAGCCGAAACAACGGCCCCCTCTTACAGGTGGGCAACCGCCGCCTGAAGGACTCGCCTACCTAGGCTGGCATCTGCCGAAGCATAGGCATGCACCTGATAGTGTTTCGTGAAAGTGTGCAGACTCGACCAGGTAGCCGCCTGACACACCTGCTGAGCCGTAGCTTGGTGCCGCAATGCCCAGGACGCACCCACGGCTCTGGTAGAATGGGCTTTCAGCCCTGAAGGAATCGGAAGCCCAGAAGAACGGTAGGCTTCAAAAATCGGTTCCTTGATCCACCGAGCCAAGGTTGACTTGGAAGCCTGCGACCCCTTACGCTGGCCAGCGACAAGGACAAAGAGCGCATCAGAGCGGCGCAGTGGCGCCGTGCGAGACACGTAGATCCGGAGTGCTCTCACTAGATCTAACAAATGCAAATCCTTTTCACATTGGTGAATTGGATGAGGGCAAAATGAAGGTAAGGAGATATCCTGATTGAGATGAAAAGTGGACACCACCTTAGGGAGAAAGTCCGGGACCGGACGCAGAACCACCTTATCCTGGTGAAATACCAGGAAAGGGCCTTTGCAAGACAGCGCTGCAAGCTCTGACACTCTACGGAGTGAAGTAACCGCCACTAGAAATGCCACCTTCTGCGAAAGACACGATAGAGAGACATCCCGCAGCGGCTCAAAAGGTGGTTTTTGAAGAGCCCGTAGAACCATGTTGAGATCCCAGGGTTCCAGCGGACGCTTGTAAGGTGGGACTATGTGGCAAACTCCCTGCAGGAACGTGCGGACCTGCGGAAGCCTGGCTAGACGCTTTTGAAAAAACACGGAAAGTGCCGAGACTTGACCTTTGCGAGAGCCGAGAGACAAACCCTTGTCCAATCCCGATTGAAGGAAGGAAAGAAACCTGGGTAAGGCAAACGGCCAGGGGATGAACCCCCTCTCAGAGCACCAAGCTAAGAAGATCCTCCAAGTTCTGTGATAGATCTTGGCTGACGTTGGTTTCCTGGCCTGTCTCATAGTGGCAATGACATCTTGAGACAACCCTGAGGACGCTAAGAGCCAGGACTCAATGGCCACACAGTCAGGTTGAGGGCCGCAGAATTCAGATGGAAAAATGGCCCTTGAGATAGCAAGTCTGGTCGGTCTGGGAGCGCCCACAGTTGCCCCACCGTGAGATGCCACAGATCCGGGTACCACGACCGCCTCGGCCAATCTGGAGCGACGAGGATGGCGCGGCGGCAGTCGGACCTGATCTTGCGCAACACTCTGGGCAGCATTGCCAGAGGAGGGAATACATAAGGCAGTTGAAACTGCGACCAATCCTGAACTAAGGCGTCCGCCGCCAGAGCTCTGTGGTCCTGAGACCGTGCCATTAATGCCGGGACCTTGTTGTTGTGCCGAGACGCCATGAGATCGACGTCCGGCGTTCCCCAGCGGCAACAGATCTCTTGAAACACGTCCGGGTGGAGAGACCATTCCCCCGCGTCCATGCCCTGGCGACTGAGGAAGTCTGCTTCCCAGTTTTCTACGCCCGGAATGTGAACCGCGGAAATGGTGGAGGCTGTGGCCTCCGCCCACAGCAGAATCCGCCGGACTTCTTGGAAGGCTTGACGACTGCGAGTGCCGCCCTGGTGGTTGATGTACGCAACCGCCGTGGCGTTGTCCGACTGTATGCGGATCTGCCTGCCCTCGAGCCACCGATGGAACGCCTTGAGGGCTAGATACACTGCCCTTATCTCCAGAACATTGATCTGAAGGGAGGACTCTGTCGGAGTCCAGGTTCCCTGAGCCTTGTGGTGGAGAAAAACCGCTCCCCATCCTGACAGGCTCGCGTCCGTCGTGACCACAGCCCAGGATGGGGGCAGAAAGGATTTTCCTTTCGACAGAGAAGTGGGGAGAAGCCACCACTGAAGCGAGGTCTTGGCTTCCAGAGACAGAGAGACGTTCCTGTCTAAGGACGTCGGCCTCTTGTCCCATTTGCGGAGAATGTCCCATTGGAGAGGACGCAGATGAAATTGCGCAAATGGAACTGCCTCCATTGCTGCCACCATCTTCCCCAGGAAGTGCATGAGGCGCCTCAAGGGGTGCGACTGGGCCCGAAGAAGGGATTGCACCCCTGTCTGCAGCGACCGCTGTTTGTCCAGCGGCAGCTTGACCATCGCTGAGAGAGTATGAAACTCCATCCCGAGGTACGTCAGTGACTGGGTCGGAGACAATTTTGACTTTGGAAAATTGATGATCCACCCGAACCTCTGGAGAGTCTCCAGAGCAACGGTCAGACTGTGTTGACAAGCCACCCGTGAGGGTGCCTTGACTAGGAGATCGTCTAGGTAAGGGATCACCGAGTGGCCCTGAGAGTGTAGGATCGCTACGACGGATGCCATGACCTTGGTGAAGACCCGTGGGGCTGTCGCCAGGCCGAAAGGCAGTGCCACAAACTGAAGGTGTTCGTCCCCGATGGCGAAACGCAGGAAGCGTTGATGCTCTTGAGTGATCGGCACATGGAGATAGGCATCTTTGATGTCGATTGATGCTAGGAAGTCTCCTTGGGACATCGAAGCGATGACAGATCGGAGGGATTCCATGCGAAACCGCCTGGTTGTCACATGTCTGTTGAGCAATTTGAGGTCCAAAACGGGACGGAATGAGCCGTCCTTTTTTGGCACCACGAACAGATTGGAGTAAAAACCGCGACCGCGTTCCTGAAGGGGAACGGGGATCACCACTCCTTCTGTTTTCAGAGTGTCCACCGCCTGAAAAGAAGGGAATTTTGTTACTTACCGTAAATTCCTTTTCTTCTAGCTCCAATTGGGAGACCCAGACGATTGGGTGTATAGCTACTGCCTCCGGAGGCCACACAAAGCATTACACTAAAAAGTGTAAGGCCCCTCCCCTTCTGGCTATACACCCCCCGTGGGATCACGGGCTGCTCAGTTTTAGTGCCAAAGCAAGAAGGAGGAAAGCCAATAACTGGTTTAAACAAATTCAATCCGAAGAACATCGGAGAACTGAAAACCGTTCAACATGAACAACATGTGTACCCGAAAAAACCAAAAATCCCGAAGGAAACAGGGCGGGTGCTGGGTCTCCCAATTGGAGCTAGAAGAAAAGGAATTTACGGTAAGTAACAAAATTCCCTTCTTCTTCGGCGCTCCATTGGGAGACCCAGACGATTGGGACGTCCAAAAGCAGTCCCTGGGTGGGTAAATTAATACCTCATGTTAGAGCTGCAAAAACAGCCCTTCCCTACGAGGAGGCAACCGCCGCCTGTAGGACTCTTCTACCTAGGCTGGCGTCCGCCGAGGCATAGGTATGCACCTGATAATGTTTGGTGAAAGTGTGCAGACTCGACCAGGTAGCTGCCTGGCACACCTGTTGAGCCGTAGCCTGGTGTCGTAATGCCCAGGACGCACCCACGGCTCTGGTAGAATGGGCCTTCAGCCCTGAAGGAACCGGAAGCCCGGCAGACCGGTAGGCTTCAAGGATTGGTTCCTTGATCCATCGAGCCAGGGTGGATTTGGAAGCCTGCGACCCTTTGCGCTGACCAGCGACAATGACAAAGAGTGCGTCCGAGCGGCGCAGGGGCGCCGTGCGGGAAATGTAGATTCTGAGTGCTCTCACCAGATCTAACAAATGTAAATCCTTTTCATACCGATGAACTGGATGAGTACAAAGAGAAGGTAAGGAAATATCCTGATTGAGATGAAAGGAGGATACCACCTTAGGGAGAAACTCCGGGATCGGGCGCAGCACTACCTTGTCCTGGTGAAACACCAGGAAGGGAGCTTTAGATGACAGCGCTGCCAGTTCGGACACCCTCCGAAGAGACGTGACCGCTACTAGAAAGGCCACTTTCTGTGAGAGTCGAGAAAGTGAAACATCCCTCAGAGGCTCGAAGGGCGGCTTCTGGAGAGCAACTAGTACCCTGTTCAGATCCCATGGGTCTAACGGCCGTTTGTACGGAGGGACGATGTGACGAACCCCCTGCAGGAACGTGCGTACCTGAGGAAGTCGTGCTAGACGCTTTTGAAAAAATACAGATAGCGCTGAGACTTGCCCTTTAAGGGAGCCGAGCGACAAACCTTTTTCCAACCCAGACTGCAGGAAGGAAAGAAACGTAGGCAATGCAAATGGCCAGGGGGACACTCCCTGAGCAGAGCACCAGGATAAGAATATCTTCCACGTTCTGTGGTAGATCTTAGCAGACGTGGGCTTCCTAGCTTGTCTCATGGTGGCAACAACACCTTGAGATAATCCTGAAGACGCTAGGATCCAGGACTCAATGGCCACACAGTCAGGTTCAGGGCCGAAGAATTCAGATGGAAAAACGGCCCTTGTGACAGCAAGTCTGGTCGATCTGGCAGCGCCCACGGTTGTCCGACCGTGAGATGCCACAGATCCGGGTACCACGACCTTCTCGGCCAGTCTGAGGCGATGAGTATGACGCGGCGGCAATCGGACCTGATCTTGCGTAGCACTCTGGGCAAGAGTGCCAGAGGTGGAAACACATAGGGCAGCTGGAACTGCGACCAATCCTGCACTAAGGCGTCTGCCGCCAGAGCTCTTTGATCGCGAGACCGCGCCATGAAGGCCGGAACCTTGTTGTTGTGCCGAGACGCCATTAGGTCGACGTCCGGCATTCCCCAGCGGCGACAGATTTCCTGAAACACGTCCGGGTGAAGGGACCATTCCCCTGCATCCATACCCTGGCGACTGAGAAAGTCTGCTTCCCAGTTTTCTACGCCCGGGATGTGAACTGCGGATATGGTGGAGGCCGTGGCTTCCACCCACAGCCGAATCCGCCGGACTTCCTGGAAGGCTTGCCGACTGCGTGTCCCGCCTTGGTGGTTGATGTATGCCACCGCTGTTGAGTTGTCCGACTGAATTCGGATCTGCTTTCCTTCCAGCCACTGTTGGAAGGCCAGTAGGGCCAGATACACTGCCCTGATTTCCAGAACATTGATCTGAAGAGTGGACTCCTGCTGAGTCCACGTACCCTGAGCCCTGTGGTGGAGAAAAACTGCTCCCCACCCTGACAGACTCGCGTCTGTCGTGACCACCTCCCAGGAAGGGGGTAGGAAGGACCTTCCCTGTGATAATGAGGTGGGAAGAAGCCACCACTGAAGCGAGTCCTTGGCCGTCTGGGAGAGGAGGACTTTCTTGTCTAAGGACGTCGACCTCCCGTCCCATTGGCGGAGAATGTCCCATTGAAGTGGGCGCAGATGAAACTGGGCAAACGGGACTGCTTCCATTGCTGCCACCATCTTCCCCAGGAAGTGCATGAGGCGTCTTAAGGGGTGCGATTGACCTTGAAGGAGAAACTGCACCCCTGTCTGTAGTGACCGCTGCTTGTCCAGCGGAAGCTTCACTACCGCTGAGAGAGTATGAAACTCCATGCCAAGGTATGTCAGTGATTGTGTCGGTGACAGGTTTGACTTTGAAAAGTTGATGATCCACCCAAAAGTCTGGAGAGTCTCCAGCGCAACGTTTAGGCTGTGTTGGCATGCCTCTTGAGAGGGTGCCTTGACAAGCAGATCGTCTAAGTAAGGGATCACCGAGTGTCCCTGAGAGTGCAAGACTGCTACCACTGCTGCCATGACCTTGGTGAAAACCCGTGGGGCTGTCGCCAGACCGAAGGGCAGGGCTACGAACTGAAGATGGTCGTCTTCTATCACGAAGCGTAGAAAACGCTGGTGCTCTGGAGCAATCGGCACGTGGAGATAAGCATCTTTGATGTCTATTGATGCTAGAAAATCTCCTTGAGACATTGAGGCAATGACGGAGCGGAGGGATTCCATCCGGAACCGCCTGATTTTTACGTGCTTGTTGAGCAGTTTTAGGTCCAGAACAGGACGGAACGAGCCGTCCTTTTTTGGCACCACAAACAGATTGGAGTAAAAACCTTGACCTCGTTCCTGAAGAGGAACAGGGATCACCACTCCTTCTGCCCTTAGAGAGCATACCGCATGCAGAAGGGCATCGGTTCGGTCGGGATGTGGGGAAGTTCTGAAGAACCGAGGCGGAGGACGAGAACTGAACTCTATCCTGTACCCGTGAGACAAAACGTCTGTTACCCACCGGTCCTTGACCTGTGGCAGCCAAATGTCGCAAAAGCGGGAGAGTCTGCCACCGACCGATGATGCGGAGGGAGGAGGCCGAAAGTCATGAGGCAGCCGCCTTGGAAGCGGTTCCTCCTGTTGCTTTCTTTGGGCGTGAGTGAGCCCGCCAGGAATCTGAGCTCCTCTGCTCCTTCTGAGTCCCCTTGGACGAGGAGAATTGAGCCCTGCCCGAGCCTCGAAAGGACCGAAACCTCGACTGTCCTCTCCTCTGTTGAGGTTTGCTTGATCTGGGCTGGGGTAAGGAAGAATCCTTACCCTTGGACTGTTTAATAATTTCAGCCAATTGCTCACCAAACAGTCTGTCACCAGATAATGGCAAACTGGTTAAGCATTTTTTGGAAGCAGAATCTGCTTTCCATTCCTTTAACCACAAGGCTCTGCGCAAAACCACAGAGTTGGCGGACGCCATTGAGGTACGGCTCGTGGAGTCTAGGACCGCATTGATAGCGTAAGTCGCAAACGCAGACATTTGCGAGGTTAAGGACGCCACTTGCGGCACTGATGGACGTATGAGAGAGTCCACCTGCTCCAGACCAGCTGAAATAGCTTGGAGTGCCCACACGGCCGCGAATGCTGGAGCAAACGACGCGCCGATAGCTTCATAGACAGATTTCAACCAAAGGTCCATCTGTCTGTCATTGGCATCTTTTAGTGAAGCCCCATCTTCCACTGCAACTATGGACCTAGCCGCAAGCCTGGAGATTGGGGGGTCCACTTTTGGACACTGGGTCCAGCGTTTGACCACATTAGGGGGAAAGGGATAACGTGTATCCTTAAGACGTTTGGAGAAACGCTTGTCTGGATAAGTATGGTGTTTCTGGACTGCTTCTCTGAAGTCAGAGTGGTCCAGAAAAGTACTCAATTTACGCTTGGGATACCTGAAATGGAATTTCTCCTGCTGTGCAGCTGCCTCCTCTGCTGAAGGGGCTGGGGGAGAAATATCCAACAGTCTATTGATGGCCGCTATAAGATCATTTACCATAGCGTCACCATCAGGAGTATCCAGATTGAGAGCGGTCTCAGGATTAGGCTCCTGATCAGCTACCTCTGCCTCATCATACAAAGAAGCCTCTCGCTGAGACCCTGACCAGTGTGAGGACGTCGAGGGTCTTTCCCAGCGAGCTCGCTTAGGCTGCCTGGGACTGTCGTCCGAGTCAGAGCCTTCAGCCTGTGATGCCTGAGACCCCCTTGTAGCCTGGACTAGTTCCAACTGAGGGGGACCGGGAAACATTGCATCAACAGTGTCCATGGTCTGAGTGACCGGCCTGGACTGCAAAGTTTCAAGAATTTTTGTCATAGTCACAGACATCTTATCAGCAAAAACTGCAAACTCTGTCCCCGTTACTGGGGCAGGGTTCACAGGCGTCTCTGCCTGGGCCACTACCACCATAGACTCCGGCTGACGAAGTGGCACAGGGACCGAACATTGCACACAATGGGGGTCAGTGGAACCTGCCGGTAGATCAGCCCCACATGCGGTACAATCAGCATATAAAGCCTGTGCCTTGGTACCCTTGCTTTTTGCGGATGACATGCTGTTGTCTCCTCAGAGCAATGGGGTATAAGCCAAGAAGCGACCGTACAGTGCAATATATAGGTACAGACAAAAAGTACACTAAATAACACTGTGGCACTAGTGGGGTCAGCACTTTTGTGCTGCTTACCGCCCGCTTAACAGCGGGTGTGTGGTCGCCAGAATCCCTTGTCTGGGTCTCCCAGGGCTATGTCCGTTCTCCAGCTCAGACTGCATGCAGGAATGGCTGCCAGCGTCCTGTGAAGAGGGGCGGGCCGTGGGCGTGCTGCAGACAAGAGCGGGAAACTGGCGTCCCACTGTGCCGAGTGAGAGGGCTGGAGTATGTAAATAAGACTCCAGCCCTCGGCGCTGACTGATTGTACAGCGTCTCTCCCCTTCCGTGATTGACAGGGTTGGGGGCGGGAACGAAACGGAGCTAGGCCGCAAAAGCCGGGGACTAGATTTATGAGCGCTGCCGTCGTAAAAGCACGGTCAGCGCGAGTCCACGGCGCACTACAAGTCTCAGCCGCGCCGCCGCTCCAGGGGCGGTCGGCGCGGTAGTTCCCAACACAGAAAGTCACTCAGCTAAGCTGTAGTGAATAAGACCCAGGCGCGCAGCGCTACTGTCCCCGGCGCACTAGCACACCCAGCAACTCTGGCGTGTGTCTGTGCCTGTCTGTACGGGGACACAGAGTACCTGAATGTTGCAGGGCCTTGTCCCTGACGGTACTCAGCTCCGTATCCAGCAGGATCTCCGGGTCTGTGGATGGAGCCCGGCCTCAGAGTCTGGAGGCCGGTAAGATCCCACTTCCCCAGAGCCCTTCAGGGGGATGGGGAAGGAAAGCAGCATGTGGGCTCCAGCCTCGGTACCTGCAATGGGTACCTCAACCTTAACAAACACCGCCGACACAGAGTGGGGTGAGAAGGGAGCATGCTGGGGGCCCTAGTATGGGCCCTCTTTTCTTCCATCCGACATAGTCAGCAGCTGCTGCTGACTAATCAGTGGAGCTATGCGTGGATGTCTGACCTCCTTCGCACAAAGCTTGAAAACTGAGCAGCCCGTGATCCCACGGGGGGTGTATAGCCAGAAGGGGAGGGGCCTTACACTTTTTAGTGTAATGCTTTGTGTGGCCTCCGGAGGCAGTAGCTATACACCCAATCGTCTGGGTCTCCCAATGGAGCGCCGAAGAAAGCGCAACGGTCCGCTCGGGGGGGCGGAGATGTTCTGAAAAAACGAGTCGGAGGACGAGAGCTGAACTCTATCCTGTAACCGTGAGACAGAATGTCTCTCACCCATCGGTCTTGGACATGTGGCCACCAGGCGTCGCAAAAGCGGGAGGGCCTGCCACCGACCGAGGATGCGGTTTGGGGCGGCCGAAAGTCATGAGGAGGCCGCCTTGGAGACGGTGCCTCCGGTGGTCTTTGGAGGACGTGACTTAGACCGCCATGCAGAAGAGTTCCTCTGGCTCTTCTGTGGCCTGTTGGACGAGGAGGGTTGGGATCTGGCTGAGGGCCGAAAGGACCGAAACCTCGCTTGAACTTTCCGTTGCTGAGGTCTGTTTGGTTTGGGTTGGGGTAAGGACGAGTCCTTTCCCTTGGATTGCTTAATAATTTCATCCAATCGCTCGCCAAACAGTCGGTCGCCAGAAAAAGGCAAACCGGTCAAGAACTTTTTGGAAGCAGAGTCTGCCTTCCATTCGCGTAGCCACATGGCTCTGCGTACAGCCACAGAATTGGCGGATGCTACCCCTGTACGGCTAGCCGAGTCCAGGACAGCATTCATGGCGTAGGATGCAAATACTGACGCCTGAGAAGTCAAAGATGTTACTTGTGGCGCAGCGGTACGGGTGACCGCATTAATCTCAGACAGACAAGCTGAGATAGCCTGGAGTGCCCACACAGCTGCAAAGGCTGGGGCAAAAGACGCGCCTATGGCTTCATAGATGGATTTCAGTAGGAGCTCTATCTGCCTGTCCGTGGCATCCTTGAGCGATGCACCGTCAGCCACTGCTACTACGGATCTGGCCGCCAGTCTAGAGACTGGAGGATCCACCTTGGGACACTGAGCCCAACCCTTAACCACGTCAGAGGGGAAGGGGTAACGTGTGTCATTAAGGCGTTTAGTAAATCGCTTGTCCGGGAAAGCCCTGTGCTTCTGGACAGCATCTCTAAAGTTAGAGTGATCGAAGAAAGCACTCCGGGTACGTTTAGGAAACCTAAACTGGTGTTTCTCCTGTTGTGAAGCCGAATCCTCTGTAGGCGGAGTTGGGGGAGACAGATCTAGCACCTGGTTGATGGGCGCTATAAGGTCATTTACTATGGCGTCCCCTTCAGGTGTATCCAGATTGAGAGCAACATCAGGGTCAGAGTCCTGAGCTGCGACCTCCGCCTCCTCCTCTAGAGAATCCTCAAGCTGAGACCCCGAACTGCGTGATGAAGTCGGGGAAGATTCTAAGCGAGCCCGCTTAGCTGGTCTGGGACTGCGGTGCGTGCCGGAGTCCTGCACGTAATAACTAGAGGCCACACCAGGAACACGCTTAGTCGCAGACCGAGAGGTGCCTGGGGGTGATCCTGCAGTGCCCGGGGCCTGTGTAAGGGCCGGTCTGGACTGCAAAACCTCTAGAAACTTAGCAGACCATTTATCCATAGACTGAGTCATGGAATGAGAAAGCGACTCAGAGTTTGTCGGCTAAAACAGCAAACTCTGTCCCTGCCATCTGGACAGGGGGTGCCGGCAGTTCTACCTGGGCCGAGGGACCCCCTAGTGCCTCAGGCCCCGGCTGAGCGAGTGCCACAGGGGCCGAGCATTGCTCACAGTGAGGGTAGGTGGAACCTGCAGGTAACATAGCCGCACAAGAGGTACAAGTAGCAAAATAACCCTGTGCCTTGGCCCCCTTGCTCCTTGTGAACGACATGCTGTTGTCTCCCAGGAGCGTGATCACTGAGGGTATATAGCCACAAGTGAACAGTATAGCTGAACCGGAAAAAGTATACCAATATAATGTATCTATATACAGTTCAGCACCCTAGGGGTACCAGCACCGGTAACCGGTGTGGCTTACCAACCGCTCCAGCGGTGTGTGGCCACCAGATTCCCTGCCTCGGGTCTCCCAGAGCTGCAGCCAGAAGTCCTCCACCGGCAGGATGTGTTAAAACATGGCTGTCGGCGTTCACAGGGGAGGAGGGAGCCGTGGGCGTAACTTACAAAAGTGCGGGAACTGGTGCCCCATAGGGATTAGTGAGGGGGGAGGAGGACAGCAATGTGTGCTCCAGCCCTCACTGTCGGCGTCAGACCGACCGTCCCGCCCTTGCCCCTGACTGGCAGGCCCGGGGGCGGGCGTTTAATGTACTAGGCCGCAAAAGCCGGGGACTAAAGTAGAAACCGCGGCCGGCAAGCAGGCACGGTCGGCGCGGTAGTCCCGGACAAAAAAACAACACTGCAGGCGCTGCAGCGTCTGAGGCCCAGGTGCTCCATGCACCGTCCCAAAAGGGGACACAGAGTACCTGTAGTTGCAGGGCCTTGTCCCTGAGGATACTCAGTCTCCTGTCCGGCAGATACCACCAGGGGCTGCGGAGGGAGCCCGGTCCCAGTGCCTGGATGACCGGTTAGGATCCCACTTCACCCAGAGCCCCTAAGGGATGGGGAAGGAAAACGGCATGTGGGCTCCAGCCTCTGTACCCGCAATGGGTACCTAAACCTTAACAACACCGCCGACTCAGTGGGGTGAGAAGGGAGCATGCCGGGGGCCCTTAGGGGCCCTCTTTTCTTCCATCCGAAATAGTCAGCAGCTGCTGCTGACTAAAATGTGGAGCATTGTGTGCATGTCTGCCTCCTTCAACACAAAGCAAAAAACTGATGGGCCCGTGATGCACGGGAGGGTGTATAGGCAGAGGGGAGGGGTTACACTTTTTAAAGTGTAATACTTTGTGTGGCCTCCGGAGGCAGTAGCTATACACCCAATTGTCTGGGTCTCCCAATGGAGCGACAAAGAAATTAGGTTATTCCAAAATCTTACCACTCCTCTGACTGGCACGACAGGTTTGGAGGCAGACCAAGAGGATTGTGCGGTTTTCAGACACTATTGCTGAAATGCCCTTATGGAACAATGCGTACATACCCACACTGCTGAATCACCTGTCGTCCGCATTTTGGAGTTCACACTGCGTTCTTGCGCTCAATGATATTTTTGAACAGAACATTTTATCTTTTGACCAAACTCAGTTTAAATTCGGTGTCACTTTTTTAGGTATCTTCAGCTCAGAACAGCGATCCAACGTCCTATACGGAATAAGTCAGGGGCTGTCTTAAAATCCTCTTTCCCTTTAATAGGGATTCTGTGCTCACAGGGGCCCAAGGGACTAATCTAATCTCTGTACACTTATTATCGGTAGGAAATTAATCTCAGCCACTAATAGTCAGGGGAAAATGGGAAACACTAGTTCCAAACATACAAGAGGAAGACTGGGAAGAAATTCTAGAGTTCCCAACTAAGGTCTCGCTCTCAATCAACAACAAAATGATCCAACTGTACATAGTGCACCAGGCATATTTAACCCCCACTGAGACTATTCAAAATGCCTCATCGGGCAACTGCAAATTGTTTGCGGTGCCAGGAATTTTATCCATATGATTTGGGGATGCCCAGAGATTGCCTCTCTTTTTAGAGAGAGGCGGTCTCAGTTCTATCCTCCCTAGCCCTCTTCCCTATACTCCTCGACCCGCTTCTCTGTTTGTTTGGCGTTTTGGACGAAGGGATATGGTCACATCACCACAGACTTTTCTTCCGTGAATTTCTATTTACGGCCAGAAAGCTTATAGCCTTATGGTAGATGGGCAGCTCTCCCCTATGGTGCGAGCGTGGATAGTTAGTAAATGTAATGCTTCCCTATGAGCAAACAGTGTACCAAAATAGAGGGTGTCCGGAGAAATTCACTAAAATGTGGAACTCCTCCCCCTTGACACTGACTAATTAATTAGTTTTATCGTTCCTGTGTTCTTAGCGGAGCTGAATGTACAAAGGATTGCGGACTGAGTATGACTGAGTATTTTGGGTTGGTACCCATCAGCAAAAATGGACAATAATTGTTTAATGTTTTTTCTTGTATAGTTTGTGTGTCTCAGGTACAATAATCAGGCAGCACCACCAGCTTTAATGTCATAAGGACTCTGCAATGTATGGTCATTAGACTATATGGTAACACGTGCTTATCTGGCTTGACTGACTGGCTTGCTGTACTGTTAGGTGTGCGCACCTCATATGTCTCTGTTCTGTACCTGTAAACTTTCTTGGCTGTTCAATAAACAAGTTTAAACTATGATTGGACTTTGTTAGGTACATTTGGAGCCTCATCAGCCTTTTCCATGCATTGACGTATCTCCTGCAGGCTGGATCAACCCATGCATATCAAGCATACTATTCATCTACCGAAAAGAAGCAGGTTCAACTGAGGTTCATCTTAGCTACTGCAGACGCCAATAATAAGGGTTTAAGGTGGCCATTTACAGATTGTTTTGCTAGCACAGCTTAGACAAAATCAGTATGGATAATGTATACAACTCTACATACCACTTGAATTGTTCCAGAAGGAGGTATGCGATATCCCCTTTTGCCAAGAGATTCCAGTGTGATGTTACCCTAAGACATAGAAATAAATAAAATAAATTAGGAAGAGCTAGATAAATCTCAAAATCATAAGGGCACATTTCACACAGCAGATAACGTCACTATAAAAAATGGGCTCTACTGTGGTCTCTGAGGGCAGAAAAACAAAAAAAAAAAAAAGCAAAACAAATCCCACACACGATTGTAGAGAAGTCCCAAGATATTTCTAAGAGTGAAAAAAAACATATCTAATACTGATAATAACAAAATGTTGTCTACGTCAGAATTCTTGGGACTATAATGTGACATGTTTCCTTAGAGATATTGAGATTGTGGAATCCTAGTGAAAAAGTTACACACGCCCATGTGTGGAGCTAATCCAGAGTCGATAAAGAAGGGAATTTTGTTTACTTACCGTAAATTCCTTTTTTTCTAGCTCCAATTGGGAGACCCAGACAATTGAGACCCAGACAATTGACAATTGGGTGTATAGGCTATGCCTCCGGAGGCCGCACAAAGTATTACACTAAAAGTGTAAAGCCCCTCCCCTTCTGCCTATACACCCCCCGTGCTCCCACGGGCTCCTCAGTTTTGGTGCAAAAGCAAGAAGGAGGAAAAAATTATAAACTGGTTTAAAGTAAATTCAATCCGAAGGAATATCGGAGAACTGAAACCATTCAACATGAACAACATGTGTACACAAAAAAACAGGGGCGGGTGCTGGGTCTCCCAATTGGAGCTAGAAGAAAAGGAATTTACGGTAAGTAAACAAAATTCCCTTCTTCTTTGTCGCTCCATTGGGAGACCCAGACAATTGGGACGTCCAAAAGCAGTCCCTGGGTGGGTAAATAATACCTCATAATAGAGCCGTAACGGCTCCGTCCTACAGGTGGGCAACCGCCGCCTGAAGGACTCGCCTACCTAGGCTGGCATCCGCCGAAGCATAGGTATGCACCTGATAGTGTTTCGTGAAAGTGTGCAGGCTCGACCAGGTAGCCGCCTGACACACCTGCTGAGCCGTAGCCTGGTGCCTCAAAGCCCAGGACGCACCCACGGCTCTGGTAGAATGGGCCTTCAGCCCTGAGGGAACCGGAAGCCCAGCTGAACGGTAAGCTTCGAGAATTGGTTCCTTGATCCACCGAGCCAGGGTTGATTTGGAAGCCTGTGACCCTTTACGCTGGCCAGCGACAAGGACAGAGTGCATCCGAGCGGCGCAGGGGCGCCGTACGAGAAATGTAGAGTCTGAGTGCTCTCACCAGATCTAACAAGTGCAAATCCTTTTCACATTGGTGAATTGGATGAGGGAAAAAAGATGGTAAGGAGATATCCTGATTGAGATGAAAAGGGGATACCACCTTAGGGAGAAATTCCGGAACCGGACGCAGAACCACCTTGTCCTGGTGAAACACCAGGAAAGGGGCTTTGCATGACAATGCTGCTAGCTCAGACACTCTCCGAAGTGAAGTGACTGCTACTAGGAAAACCACTTTCTGCGAAAGGCGTGCGAGAGAAATACAGTTAGGTCCAGAAATATTTGGACAGTGACACAATTTTCGCGAGTTGGGCTCTGCATGCCACCACATTGGATTTGAAATGAAATCTCTACAACAGAATTCAAGTGCAGATTGTAACGTTTAATATGAAGGTTTGAACAAAAATATCTGATAGAAATTGTAGGAATTGTACACATTTCTTTACAAACACTCCACATTTTAGGAGGTCAAAAGTAATTGAACAAATAAACCAAACCCAAACAAAATATTTTTATTTTCAATATTTTGTTGCGAATCCTTTGGAGGCAATCACTGCCTTAAGTCTGGAACCCATGGACATCACCAAACGCTGGGTTTCCTCCTTCTTAATGCTTTGCCAGGCCTTTACAGCCGCAGCCTTCAGGTCTTGCTTGTTTGTGGGTCTTTCCGTCTTAAGTCTGGATTTGAGCAAATGAAATGCATGCTCAATTGGGTTAAGATCTGGTGATTGACTTGGCCATTGCAGAATGTTCCACTTTTTTGCACTCATGAACTCCTGGGTAGCTTTGGCTGTATGCTTGGGGTCATTGTCCATCTGTACTATGAAGCGCCGTCCGATCAACTTTGCGGCATTTGGCTGAATCTGGGCTGAAAGTATATCCCGGTACACTTCAGAATTCATCCGGCTACTCTTGTCTGCGGTTATGTCATCAATAAACACAAGTGACCCAGTGCCATTGAAAGCCATGCATGCCCATGCCATCACGTTGCCTCCACCATGTTTTACAGAGGATGTGGTGTGCCTTGGATCATGTGCCGTTCCCTTTCTTCTCCAAACTTTTTTCTTCCCATCATTCTGGTACAGGTTGATCTTTGTCTCATCTGTCCATAGAATACTTTTCCAGAACTGAGCTGGCTTCATGAGGTGTTTTTCAGCAAATTTAACTCTGGCCTGTCTATTTTTGGAATTGATGAATGGTTTGCATCTAGATGTGAACCCTTTGTATTTACTTTCATGGAGTCTTCTCTTTACTGTTGACTTAGAGACAGATACACCTACTTCACTGAGAGTGTTCTGGACTTCAGTTGATGTTGTGAACGGGTTCTTCTTCACCAAAGAAAGTATGCGGCGATCATCCACCACTGTTGTCATCCGTGGATGCCCAGGCCTTTTTGAGTTCCCAAGCTCACCAGTCAATTCCTTTTTTCTCAGAATGTACCCGACTGTTGATTTTGCTACTCCAAGCATGTCTGCTATCTCTCTGATGGATTTTTTCTTTTTTTTCCAGCCTCAGGATGTTCTGCTTCACCTCAATTGAGAGTTCCTTAGACCGCATGTTGTCTGGTCACAGCAACAGCTTCCAAATGCAAAACCACACACCTGTAATCAACCCCAGACCTTTTAACTACTTCATTGATTACAGGTTAACGAGGGAGACGCCTTCAGAGTTAATTGCAGCCCTTAGAGTCCCTTGTCCAATTACTTTTGGTCCCTTGAAAAAGAGGAGGCTATGCATTACAGAGCTATGATTCCTAAACCCTTTCTCCGATTTGGATGTGAAAACTCTCATATTGCAGCTGGGAGTGTGCACTTTCAGCCCATATTATATATATAATTGTATTTCTGAACATGTTTTTGTAAACAGCTAAAATAACAAAACTTGTGTCACTGTCCAAATATTTCTGGCCCTGACTGTATCCCTCATTGGCTCGAACGGTGGTTTCTGAAGAACCATCAGCACCCTGTTCAGATCCCAGGGTTCCAACGGACGTTTGTAAGGAGGGACGATGTGACAAACCCCCTGCAGGAACGTGAGTACCTGTGGAAGTCTGGCCAAGCGCTTCTGAAAAAACACAGAGAGCGCAGAGACTTGTCCCTTAAGGGAGCCAAGCGACAAACCCTTTTCCAATCCGGACTGAAGAAAGGACAGAAAAGTGGGCAAGGCAAATGGCCAGGGAGAAAAACCCTGATCAGAGCACCACGACAGGAATATTTTCCACGTCCTGTGGTAGATCTTGGCGGACGTTGGTTTCCTAGCCTGTCTCATAGTGGCAATGACCTCTTGAGATAATCCTGAAGACGCTAAGATCCAGGACTCAATGGCCACACAGTCAGGTTGAGGGCCGCAGAATTCAGATGGAAAAACGGCCCTTGAGACAGCAAGTCTGGTCGGTCTGGTAGTGCCCACGGTTGGCCGACCGTGAGATGCCACAGATCCGGGTACCACGACCTCCTCGGCCAGTCTGGAGCGACGAGGATGGCGCGGCGGCAGTCGGCCCTGATCTTGCGTAACACTCTGGGCAACAGTGCCAGCGGAGGAAACACATAAGGGAGTTGAAACTGCGACCAATCCTGAACTAAGGCGTCTGCCGCCAGAGCTCTGTGATCGTGAGAACGTGCCATGAATGCCGTGACCTTGTTGTTGTGCCGGGACGCCATTAGGTCGACGTCCGGCATCCCCCAGCGGCAACAGATCTCCCGAAACACGTCCGGGTGAAGGGACCATTCCCCTGCGTCCATGCCCTGGCGACTGAGAAAATCCGCTTCCCAGTTTTCCACGCCCGGGATGTGAACTGCGGAGATGGTGGAGGCCGTGGCTTCCACCCACATCAAAATCCGCCGGACTTCCTGGAAGGCTTGCCGACTGCGTGTTCCTCCTTGGTGGTTGATGTAAGCCACCGCTGTGGAGTTGTCCGACTGAATTCGGATCTGCTTGCCTTCCAGCCACTGCTGGAACGCTTTTAGGGCCAGATACACTGCCCTGATCTCCAGAACATTGATCTGAAGTGATGACTCTTGCCGAGTCCACGTACCCTGAGCCCTGTGGTGGAGAAAAACTGCTCCCCACCCTGACAGGCTCGCGTCCGTCGTGACCACCGCCCAGGATGGGGGTAGGAAGGATTTCCCCTTCGATAATGAAGTGGGATGAAGCCACCACCGAAGGGAAGCTTTGGTTGCCTGAGAGAGGGAGACGCTCCTGTCGAGGGACGTCGGCTTCCTGTCCCATTTGCGTAGGATATCCCATTGAATAGGACGCAGGTGAAACTGCGCGAAAGGGACTGCCTCCATTGCTGCCACCATCTTCCCCAGGAAGTGCATGAGGCGCCTCAAGGGGTGTGACTGACCCTGAAGGAGAGATTGCACCCCCGTCTGTAGTGAACGCTGCTTGTTCAGCGGAAGCTTCACTATCGCTGAGAGGGTATGAAACTCCATGCCAAGATATGTCAGCGATTGGGCCGGTGTCAGATTTGACTTTGGAAAATTGATGATCCACCCGAAACTCTGGAGAGTCTCCAGAGCAGCGGTGAGGCTGTGCTGGCATGCCTCTTGAGAGGGAGCCTTGACCAGCAGATCGTCTAAGTAAGGGATCACCGAGTGACCCTGAGAGTGGAGGACCGCCACTACTGCAGCCATGACCTTGGTGAAAACCCGTGGGGCTGTCGCCAGGCCGAACGGCAGTGCCACGAACTGAAGGTGTTCGTCTCCTATGGCGAAGCGCAGGAAGCGCTGATGCTCTGGAGCAATCGGTACGTGGAGATAAGCATCTTTGATATCGATCGATGCAAGGAAATCTCCTTGGGACATTGAGGCGATGACGGAGCGGAGGGATTCCATCCGGAACCGCCTGGTCTTTACGTGTTTGTTGAGCAGTTTTAGGTCCAGGACAGGACGGAAAGACCCGTCCTTCTTTGGAACCACAAACAGGTTGGAGTAAAAACCGTGACCCTGTTGCTGAAGAGGAACGGGGACCACCACTCCTTCTGCCTTCAGAGTGCCCAGCGCCTGCAGAAGAGCATCGGCTCGCTCGGGAGGCGGAGATGTTCTGAAAAATCGAGTCGGAGGACGAGAGCTGAACTCTATCCTGTAACCGTGAGACAGGATGTCTCTCACCCAATGGTCTTTTACCTGTGGCAGCCAAATGTCGGAAAAGCGGGAGAGCCTGCCACCGACCGAGGATGCGGTGTGAGGAGGCCGTACGTCATGAGGAAGCCGCCTTGGTAGCGGCACCTCCAGCGGTCTTTTTAGGGCGTGACTTAGACCGCCATGGATCGGAGTTCCTCTGATCCTTCTGAGGCCTTTTGTACGAGGAGAATTGGGACCTGCCCGCACTTCGAAAGGACCGAAACCTCGACTGTCCCCTCCTCTGTTGGGGTAATTTTGGTTTGGCCTGGGGTAAGGATGTTTCCTTTCCCTTGGATTGTTTGATGATCTCATCCAGCCTCTCACCAAACAAACGGTCGCCAGAAAATGGCAAACCGGTTAAGGACTTTTTGGAAGCCGAATCTGCCTTCCATTCCCGTAGCCACAAGGCCCTGCGTATTGCCACCGAATTGTCGGCTGCAACCGCCGTACGGCTCGCAGAGTCCAGGACAGCATTAATAGCGTAGGACGCAAATGCCGACGTTTGAGAAGTTATGGACGCCACTTGCGGCGCAGACGTACGTGTGAGTGCGTCAATTTGCGCTTGACCCGCTGAGATAGCTTGGAGTGCCCATACGGCTGCGAATGCTGGAGCAAAAGACGCGCCGATAGCTTCATAGATGGATTTCAACCAGAGCTCCATCTGTCTGTCAGTGGCATCCTTGAGCGAAGCCCCATCTTCAACTGCAACTAAGGATCTAGCCGCCAGTCTGGAGATTGGAGGATCCACCTTGGGACACTGAGTCCAGCCCTTGACCACGTCAGGGGGGAAGGGATAACGTGTATCCTTAAGGCGCTTGGAAAAACGCTTATCTGGACAAACTCTGTTTCTGGACTGCCTCTCTGAAATCGGAGTGATCCAGAAACATACTCGTTGTACGCTTGGGGAACCTGAAACGGAATTTCTCCTGCTGAGAGGCTGACTCCTCCGCTGGAGGAGCCGAGGGAGAAATATCCAACATTTGATGTATGGACGCGATAAGATCATTCACTATGGCGTCACCATCAGGAGTATCAAGGTTGAGAGCGGCCTCAGGCTCAGAATCCTGATCAGCTACCTCCGCTTCATCATACAGAGAGTCATCCCTCTGAGACCCTGAACAATGTGATGAGGTCGAGGGGATTTCCCAGCGAGCTCGCTTAGGCGGTCTGGGGCTGCGGTCCGTGTTAGAGACCTCACCCTGGGATCTATGAGACACCCCGGGGGAACATTGTTGTTCCAACTGAGGGGAACCAGGGGGCACTGATTCCACAGTGCCCCTGGTCTGAGATACCGGTCTGGACTGCAAAGCTTCTAGTATCTTAGCCATAGTCTCAGAAAGTCTTTCAGTAAAAACTGCAAACTCCGTCCCTGTCACCTGGACAGTGTTAGCTGGTTGTTCCCCCTGGGCCCCCCTTAGCAGAGGCTCCGGCTGAGTAAGTGCCACAGGGGCCGAGCAGTGCACACAATGAGGGTCAGTGGAACCTGCCGGTAGCGAGGTTGTACATGCGGCGCAGGCAGCATAGTAAGCCTGTGTTTTGGCACCCCTGCTTCTTGTGGGCGCCATGCTGTTGTCTCCTTTGAGCAACACAACAGGGTATATAGCTAGAAATCAACTGTGCACCATACAGTGTAAAGTATAGCCTGTAAACATATAAACTATAATTACACTTCTGCACCAAGTGGGGCCAGCACCTGAGGTGCTGCTTACCGCCCGCTTAAAGCGGTTGTGTGGCCACCAGAATCCCTGCCTGGGTCCCCCAGAGCTTGTCTCCCCTCTGCAGCGTCCGAGGAGCTGACAGGAATGGCTGCCGGCGTCCTGAGGAGAGGAGGGAGCCGTGGGCGTGACCCAGAAAGTGCGGGAACTGGTGCCCCACTGTGCACAGTGAGGGGGGTGGAGTATGCAAAGCATGCTCCAGCCCTCAGTGCTGCCGTGCTGTACAGCGTCCCGCCCTTCCCCTGACTGGCAGGGCTGGGGGCGGGAAGAAAAAGAGACTAGGCCCAAAAGCCGGGGACTCGAGTTATAAGCGCGGCCGCCGTATAAGCGCGGTCTGCGTGGAAGTCCCCGGCGCACTAACAGTCCCAGCCGCGCCGCAGTGATAACAATGGCAGCGGCGGTCGACGCGGTAGTCCCCATACAGTAACACACTCAGCGATGCTGCAGTGTGTAATGGCACAAACGCGGTCAGCGCCGCGGTCCCCGGTGCACTAGCACACCCAGCAATGCTGGAGTGTCGCTGTGCGCAGTCCCCACGGGGACACAGAGTACCTCAAAGTAGCAGGGCCATGTCCCTGAACGATACTCGGCTCCTATCCAGCAGAGTCCTCAGGAGCTGTGGATGGAGCACGGTCTCAGTGCCTGGAGACCGATAGGATCCCACTTCACCCAGAGCCCTAAGGGGGATGGGGAAGGAAAACAGCATGTGGGCTCCAGCCTCCGTACCCGCAATGGATACCTCAACCTTAACAACACCGCCGACAAGAGTGGGGTGAGAAGGGAGCATGCTGGGGGCCCTGTTAAGGGCCCTCTTTTCTTCCATCCGACATAGTCAGCAGCTGCTGCTGACTAATCTGTGGAGCTATGCGTGCATGTCTGCCTCCTTCGCACAAAGCAAAAAACTGAGAAGCCCGTGGGAGCACGGGGGGTGTATAGGCAGAAGGGGAGGGGCTTAACACTTTTGAGTGTAATACTTTGTGCGGCCTCCGGAGGCATAGCCTATACACCCAATTGTCAATTGTCTGGGTCTCCCAATGGAGCGACAAAGAAAATAGGATTACATGATTGTTTACACAGACATCCTATAGGAAAATAGGCCAGAGTATGACCAGAATGATTAAATAATAGCCCCTGGCAGCCGATACATGCTGAATATGGACTGGGCAGCACTCATCAGGCACTGTCTGTTTGAACTCAGCAGGGTATTACTTAGAAAAATAGTAGGTTTGACTCTGAAACTCTACGTCAATAGTCAGTCACTGAGCCATGCTGTAGACTAGTAGGGCAGGCATGTCCCAATAGCTTCTCCCCCGCCAGCTGTTCAGGATTGACAGGTTTCTGCCTATAAGCGCACAGAGATTGGTTGGAGATTAGGTACGGCGCTACTGCTCAATATGCAATAAGAGATCAAAGCACTCCAGGGTATAAGGGATGATAGCGGTTTTATTCTAAGTTTCGAAGTACCTAGCACTTCATCAGGAGTAACCTCAGCAAGTTTTTCTGTGGCTTCTCCTGATGAAGTCCTAGATACTTCAAAACGCGTTGAGCATAAAACCGCTATCATTCATTATGCCATGTATTTCTTGGATATCTTTTATTGCATACTGACCAGCACACCAATATCTCCTACAACCGACCTCCAGTTTGGACTCTTTCCCACCCCACCCCCCTCCCGACGCAGCGGCAGCAACTGGATTTATATCTTGTGCCTATAAAAAGTGTTGTTATTTCTCACAATACCAAGAGAGCACTATGACATCACCAATTAATGCGGATGTCTGGATAGCACCCTTTTGGGCTCATATCCCTCCAGCTTTCCTTTCATACGTGCACATAGGCAAGGACAAGCTTTGGGGGACCCACCTGTCAGAGTAGTCTACAGCACAGCTATTAAAAGCATGTTTCTCCCCAGTGTTTCAGAGTCAAGCATACCTGGCTGACTCCATACAAACTGGACAGCATGCAGCAGATGTCAGATTCCCATTTTTTTCTAACTCATTTTATTGAAGATTATACTACATAAGGTTACATCATAGAATAAAAAGAACAGACAGCATTGCTCATTGCCAGAATCTCTATTCTCTTATGTATAAAAAAATCTGCATATTATAATTTGATTTCAGAACCTGTTCTAGACCTTTATGTATCCAGGAGGTCTTACCATTCCATCTGTGTGGATTCAGTTTAGCTTTTGTTTTTTTTTATAATCATTTTGCATTTTATTTATTTGCAATATATTATTTGCATGAGACCATCACTTTTCTTGGACCGTGGATTGTATTTAGTAGACTTTTCCCCCACATGCTTTGTTATTGAAGTTACACAATAAGGTTTCCAAATACTTAAAGTACAAAAAAAAACAAAACAAAAAAAACGAAAAAACATAGCTCAAAACTCAATAGCCATATACTCAGTTTCCATAAAATTTCTAAGCATCAGGTCACAAAACTTACCTGTTCAGGGTAAAAAAAACCACCCCAATATAATCATTGTAGTTTTAGACAAAATATGCAACATGAGGGGAAAAAAAAAAAAAGCAGTCTTACCATGTAAGGGGAAGGGGCATTGTCCTCTGAAACACTGAAGAAAGAAACTCTGACCGGCAATGTCATGTGGGTTGGACAGAATACGCCACTTGCTCCAACGTCTGCTGTAAAACCTTTAACTGTGCCCAGAGGCTCCAATCGATAATTCAAGACTGACTCCTGAAAGTGACCAAGAAAGACGGGTAAAAGGGAGATAGACAATTGAATAAGAATGGGTGTACAGTCATATGAAAAAGTTTGGGCACCCCTATTAATGTTAACCTTTTATCTTTATAACAATTTTGGTTTTTGCAACAGCTATTTCAGTTTCATATATCTAATAACTGATGGACTGAGTAATATTTCTGGATTGAAATGAGGTTTATTGTACTAACAGAAAATGTGCAATCCGCATTTAAACAAAATTTGACCGATGCAAAAGTATGGGCACCTCAACATAAAAGTGACATTAATATTTTGTAGACCCTCCTTTTGCAAAAATCACAGCCTCTAGTAATAATAATAATAATAATAATAATCTTTATTTCTATAGCGCCAACATATTCCGTAGCGCTTTACAATTCAGGAGGATCATATACAAACAAGTAACAGTTATAGAGATACAACCCTGCTCGTGAGAGCTTACAATCTACAATGAGATGGGGGGAGAGGCAAGGTTCAAGTGCTTATTTACAATGACAATCCAACCATCTCACGGAAATGGGGCTGGATAATGGTTTCCTGGACCAGTGGGCCCGAGCCTTGAGATGCCTTTGGGTGCCATGGAGTTTGATGTGGAGCTATGTTGTGAGAGGTTGTAGAGGGACTATGTGAATCGAATCTGATTAGGGAGTGTGATAGGCCGCCCTAAAAAGATGCGTCTTTAGGGTGCGTCTGAAGCTGAGTAAGTTGTGATTTGTCCTAACTTCTTGGGGTAGAGCGTTCCAGAGGGTTGGTGCAGCTCGGAAGAAGTCTTGGATCCGGGAGTGGGAGGTTCGAATTAGTGTGGATGTTAGTCGAAAGTCGCTTGCAGAGCGTAGAGAACGGGTGGACTGATAGACAGAGAGGAGGTTGGAGATGTAGGGGGGTGCTGCACTGTGGAGAGCTTTGTGGGTGAGAACAAGCAGTTTGAATTGGATCCTATGATATATGGGCAGCCAGTGCAATGACTGGCACAGAGCAGAGGCATCCGAGTAGCGGTTAGCCAGATAGGTGACCCTGGCTGCTGCATTAAGGATTGACTGTAGAGGAGAGAGTCTAGTTAGGGGGAGACCAATTAATAGAGAGTTACAGTAGTCCAAGCGAGAGTGGATCAGGGCCACGGTGAGGGTTTTTGTCGTTTCCATAGTGAGAAAGGGGCGGATTCTAGAGATGTTCTTGAGGTGCAAGCGGCAGGAGCGGGCAAGAGATTGTATGTGGGAGGTGAAGGAGAGATCAGTGTCAAGTATAACCCCCAGACAGCGGGCCTGCGGCCTAGGACTTATCGTTGTGCCACACACAGAGAGGGAGATGTCAGGTTTAAGAAGGTTGGGAGATGGAGGGAAAAGCAGAAGTTCAGTTTTGGAAAGGTTAAGTTTCAGATAGAGAGCAGACATGACATTGCAAACTGCAGTCAGGCAGTCACTTGTGTTCTGTAGTACAGCGGGGGTGAGCTCAGGGGAGGAGGTGTATAGCTGTGTGTCATCAGCATAAAGATGGTACTGAAAGCCAAATCTGCTGATGGTCTGACCAATTGGGGCAGTGTAGAGGGAGAAAAGAAGAGGGCCAAGGACTGAACCTTGAGGGACCCCAACAGTGAGAGGAAGAGGAGAAGATGTGGAGCCAGCAAATGATACACTGAATGAGCGGCCAGAAAGATAGGAAGAGAACCAGGAGAGCACAGTGTCCTTTAGGCCGATAGAATGGAGCATAGAGAGAAGGAGATGGTGGTCAACAGTGTCAAAGGCAGCAGAAAGGTCAAGAAGAATAAGCAGAGAGTGGTCACCGTTACGTTTTGCTGTCAATAGGTCATTGGTCACTTCCTGTAGCTTTTAAGGAGTTCCTGGATCCTGGATGAAGGTATATTTGACCATTCCTGTTTACAAAACAATTCCAGTTCAGTTAAGTTTGATGGTCGCCGAGCATGGACAGCCGCTTCAAATCATCCCACAGATTTTTCAATGATATTCAGGTCTGGGGACTGGGATGGCCATTCCAGAACATTGTAATTGTTCCTCTGCATGAATGCCTGAGTAGATTTGGAGCAGTGTTTTGCTGAAATATCCATCCCCTGCGTAACTTCAACTTTGTCACTGATTCTTGCACATTATTGTCAAGAATCTGCTGATACTGAGTTGAATCCATGCGACCCTCAACTTTAACAAGATTCCCGGTACCGGCATTGGCCACACAGCCCCAAAGCATGATGGAACCGCAACCAAATTTTACTGTGGGTAGCAAGTGCTTTTCTTGGAATGCCGTGTTTTTTTTTGCCTCCATGCATAACGCCTTTTTGTATGACCAAACAACTCAATATTTGTTTCATCATGTCAGATAACAGGAGAGAAGCAGGTTTGAATATCGCGCCAAACCACAGGAGTCCAGATGATGTGATAAAATTCTTCCCTTTATTTTCACAGGTCTACGCGTTTCGAGGACATGTCCGTCCTCTTCCTCAGGACAGTGTGCAGAGAATACTATAGCCATTATTGTCTCCACGCTGCAGGACTGCTGCCTTCCACGCTACATACATGCTTGCTAAGGGGTTGTGACTGGCACAACCCTACCAGGTGAGTGCTTTCATTTGCATTTACCCCATTGTGTCATACCGGGTAAGACCCTATTGCGCCTTCTCTCTCCACAGCTCCTTTTGTTTCATCATAACACAGGACCTTCTTCCAAAATGTAACTGGCTTGTCCAAATGTGCTTTTGCATACCTCAGGCGACTCTGTTTGTGGCGTTCTTGCAGAAACGGCTTCTGTCGCATCACTCTCCCATACAGCTTCTCCTTGTGAAACGTGCGCTGTATTGTTGACCGATGCACATTGAGGCCATCTGCAGCAAGATGATGCTGCAGGTTTTTGGAGGTGGTCTGTGGATTGTCCTTGACTGTGCTCACCATTCTTCTTCTCTGCCTTTCTGATATTTTTCTTGGCCTGCCACTTCTGGGCTTAACAAGAACTGTACCTGTGTTCTTCCATTTCCTTACTATGTTCCTCACAGTGGAAACTGACAGTTTAAATCTCTGAGACAACTTTTTGTATCCTTCCCCTGAACAACTATGTTGAATAATCTTTGTTGTCAGATCATTTGAGAGTTGTTTTGAGGAGCCCATGATGCCACTCTTCATAGGAGATTCAAATAGGAGAACTACTTGCAAGTGGCCACCTTAAATACCTTTTCTCATGATTGGATACACCTGCCTATGAAGTTCAAAGCTCAATAAGGTTACAAAACCAATTTAGTGCTTTAGTAAGTCAGTAAAAAGTAGTTAGGAGTGTTCAAATCAAGAAATTGATAAGGGTGCCCATACTTTTGCACCGGTCAAATTTTGTTTAAATGTGGATTGCATATTTTCTGTTAGTACAATAAACCTCATTTCAATCCAGAAATATTACTCAGTTCATCAGTTATTAGATATATGAAACTGAAATAGCTGTTGCAAAAACCCAAATTGTTATAAAGAAAAAAGGTTAACATTAATAGGGGTGCCCAAACTTTTTTGGATGGATAGATTTTTTTTTTTACTTTCTTCAGGGAGCCGCTGGCTTTCAGTCACACAGATGTGCCAATGCCACTACAGTCATTGCACAGAGCAGTAGCTGTAAGCACTCCCTGGCATCCTGACTGATAGCTGGCTCTGCCAGGTTGTGCCAGCAGCTGCCGCTCACTGCAGTGACTGTAGCCACACCAACACACCTGTATGACTGCAAGAAGGCAGCTCCCTGGAAAAATAAACCTTGTTCTCTCCCAGATGGCGCACTTTCAGTATGGCGGCCGGGCACTGTTTTGCTTAAACTGAAGATGAATCCTACATCTACAGGTTAATAATGTTAGCCCACCGGACAGGTTACCCTTATTAAAATTACAATGTAACATTTAAAAGGACACATTCAGCCTTGCATCTCAGCCATTCTATTGCGTGCACAAGGTTTTCTGCTTTAAGGCCCATATTGTGAAACCAAACCAATCCCTAGGACTGCAATAAACCTTAAAAAGGACTATCTTATTTTTTCTTATGGGCCTAAGAACTAACAATTAGTTGCCAACTACCTCCCTGTTGTGTCGAACGTCTATTTCTACAGGCACAAAGTGGTGAATGACCTCCCCTGAGAGCAATTCTGCGGCTTACAGTGACAGGTTGACAGAACAGCTGCCCCCTTCGCTCTACTGTATTGATGGGGTATTACTACAAATATCATGCTGCCTGCCAACTGGCTCCCTGCTGCACAATTGTGAGGAGTCAGCTGTCAATCAGAATGATGTCAGCAGTCATGCCCTGTCAACAAAGGAGCCTGGAAGAGGAAGAGCAGCTGTGTTTACGCTTTACCCCTTTAAAGGCACGTTATGGCATATCAAAAGTAGGAGTCCAATGGGTGCAGGTTGCATTGGCCCTCTGAGCCCCTCCCCATCAGCTCTCCATAGGAGGAGAGGACTATACATGCATGTAGCCATCTACATTGTTAATTTTAGCAGTTGTGGTAAGTCTAGCAGATCACACTTTTCTATAAACTACAATGGTGAGGCCCAGATCCAAAGTGGTTTCCTCCAACACTGCACCATTCTCCGGAGACATTTAGAAAGCAGATATGGTTACACAGTGCACCATTAGGCATTACACCATTAGATATTAGAAATTACATTTGAGTGCCACATACAATGTAGCATTTCTGTATCCAGTGGCACAGAATAGCAGCAAGGTCTGAACGTGGCCCTCAGCCTGCAGGTTATTCAGGTCTAGTCTAAAGTGATCAAAAAATTGTCAGCGTTAATTAGGATATATATAAATGAAATACCTCAAAGTTTCCAAGAAGGCTCAGACAAGGGGCCGGTGGAGCACTGCAACTTAGCTGTCTGTCTGTGAACTCTACACCATCTTCTGTCTTCTCACAGTGACGTTGTCTGTTAAGAGTAAATTGAAAGGTCAACATTATGTACAGTAAATAAAGTGGCACGTCACCTTATGGCTGGGGAACACGTTAGGCCACTTTCACATTTTGTTTTTACCAACGTTCAGTGGTCCCGTCGGAGCTTCCGTCCGAACAACCCCGCAGAACGTGTTTCGGACGCATGCGCCGACGGGGCCATTGACTATAATGGAGCAAACGGAGTCAGGGTGTGCTCTGTCTTGCACCATTTTCGGGCGTATACGCTTTCTGCAGGCGGACACACAGTTGTACCCTGCAGAAAGTGTGTACGCCCGAAAATGGTGCAAGACAGAGCACACGCCGACTCTGTCTGCTCCATTATAATCAATGGCCCCTAGTCGCATGTGTCCGAAACACGTTTTGCAGGGCTGTTCGGACAGAAGCCCCGACGGGACTAGTGAACGTAGGAAAAAACTAAATGTGAAAGCGGCCTTATAAGTAAGAATAGTGAATGATCGTGCCGAGACTACAAAATGCCATGACAACAATCTGTAGACATCCCGACCTCCTGGATGTCTTCACAACCACATTCACTATAGTTGCAATATGAGTAGTGGGATATTGTATTCTTATATTGAGTGGCCGTGTGGAGATGTCTGGATTCAGAAGGATTTGGCCATTTAAGCTCAGACTGGCATTTTTCAGTAGGTCACAGGCCATACTTACTGAAGTGTTCGGGTACGTGCACACATTCACTATATACAGCAGAAAGATCTCCAGCAAATCCTGATGTGTTGGCAGGAAAAATGCAACATCAAATACATGAGTTTTTGCAAAGTGTTTTTTGCATGAAGATTTAAATCTTCTGCAAAGCTTCAAGGAAAAAAAATAAGCAACATGTACATGAGACTTAGGCTATGTGCCCACGTAGCGTATTTTCATGCAGTTATGCTGCGTTCTGCACCGCAGCGTAACTGCATACTTTCTGCGTCCCCAGCACAATCTATGAAGATTGCGCCTCAATCCATGCCCATGTGGCATATTAGAACGCCGAAGCTCTGTGTTCTAAAAAGCAACAGGTCACTTCTTTCCTGCGCTTTGGATGCAGCCCCCGCTCTGTCTATGGGAGGGGCTGCATCCTGAGCGCATGAAATCGGCTTTTCCTTACGAACTGTTTCTGCAGTGATTTGAAGCGCACGTGTGCTGTTCAACTCGCTGCAGAAATTTCTGCAGGGACAGAACGCAACGTGGGCACATAGCCTTAAGGAATCTCATTCATTTTGCTTGGACTTTGAAATCCTTCAGGTTTTGTAACAAATCTGTGTAGGAAAAAAAACAGAGTCTAAACTGCAACATGTGCACAGACCCTTAATGTTTCATACAGCCAGGTGAATATGACGATAGCAGCTACGAGTTGGCTTCAGTGATAATGGAATGGACCAGTGCAGCAGTTATGTAGATGCTGACCACATCGTCACTCCAGGAAAGATCATACAAAATAGATCCCAGGAAGGGAGGGGTATTGTATGATAGATTAGCTACATCGTAATTATTTTAAAATAATAGTAAGGTTGGCACGACCCCTTGTACTAATTAATATTTTCATAAGCATACACAGGTCAATAATGGAGCTGTATAGTCTTATCAACACTTCATCTAGCCAGAGGAAAGCGTTGGAAAGAGGCAAAACGGCCATCGCCTGAGATATGTCTCACAAGACCTCCTTCTCTACTCCCCTCTCATCTCCTCTTCCCACCATCGCGCATCCAAGATTTCTCCCGCGCCTCCCCCATACTCTGGAATGCTCTGCCACAACACATCAGACTCTCGCCTACCTTGAAAAGCTTCAAAAGGAACCTGAAGACCCAACTCTTCCGACAAGCCTACAACCTGCCGTAACTCTCAGTCTGATACAGCGCCGCACAACCAGCTCTACCGTAACCTACTGTATCCTCACCTATCCCTTGTAGACTGTGAGCCCTCGCGGGCAGGGTCCTCTATCCTCCTGTACTAGTCTGTGCCTTGTATTGTTTATGATTATTGTACTTGTCCCTATTATGTACACCCCTTTCACATGTAAAGCGCCATGGAATTGATGGTGCTATAATAAATAATAAATAATAATAATAATATGTCCTGCAGGACATGCATATGGATTTCTGCTAATAACAGAAGCTAAAAGGTCATTGGCAAATGCTGTCCAGTTTCTGCTTTTCTCTTTTTTTTTTGCATGAGCTAAGCCTTTGTAGCTATGTTTCTGCATACAATTACATTACCAACTGAAGAACACAACGGGAAAATATTTAATAATGAATAAAATACCTTTTTGTGGATAAAACGTTAAATTGCAGTAAGGAAGTGTCCAGATCAAAATACCCCGACTGACTCTTTCTTTGTGGTACCTGGAAAAAATTCACATATTCTGTCATCTGGTAGACCTACAGCCGCTTTGCACAATTAAGAATAAACGGGCGCTCTAATATGCAAAAGGTCGTAATGTACATGAAATCTAATCCGATTTAAGGATGATTCTAAGTTTCAAAATCAGGTTTCAGGTAAAAAATAAAAAAAAATTAAGGAAGACAAATTAGAACTAAACCATTTTGTCTAATAAAGTGATAAGAACTTTGTGCACCATACATTTACATTAAATTTAGGGCAATAAAAAGGACCAGGGGGCATTCGCTAAGTGTGGAAGAAAGGAGCCTCCAGCAGCTAAATAGGAAAGGGTTCTTTACAGTTAGAGCAGTCAGACTGTGGAATGCCCTACCACAAGAGGTAGTAATGGCAGATACTATAACAGCTTTTAAAAAAAGGAGTGGATGCTTTCCTCAGCAAAAATGGCATTTGGGGGCTACAGTAATAAAGAATATATAATGGGGAACAAAGGTTGAATTTGATGGACCCAAGGTTTTTTTAATTAATGTAACATGGGTCTATCTGCTTAGTGATAATTCGACATTTAACAAAATGATAGTGTGATTCGATTTGCAGGTCCCCCGTCCATCGGCCACATAGGCAATCTGTGGGTTAACGGCATCTCTGGCTCTTCTTTTGATTAGCGACATTCTAAGCCTGCTTTCACACCTCCGGTTTTAGCAGAGCCGGCCAATCCGGCTCTAAAACCTATGCAACGGATGCGGCGACAATACCGCATCCTTCGCATAAGTTTTTTTACATACGGCCCGTCCGGTTTTTGGCGCTTGCGGCACGCTACTGAGCATGCACAGTGGGAAAAACCGCATGCGGCGGCCGGATGCGGTTTGTGCCGCAGGAGGCCGCATGCGGCGTCCATAGGCATGCATTGCAAATCGCGCCGCATTGGCCGGATGCGGCATGATGCGTTTTTTTTTGCCGGACAAAAAAACGTGCCAGGCAACGTTCCATCCGGCCGCCGCATCAGCTACATCTACAGCATGCGGCAAAAAACGGTTGCGTTTTTTCTGCAAAGCGTCGGATTGTGCCGCACAGTAAAAACCTGATGTGTGAAAGCAGCCTAAGGGAACCCATCCAGCGATAACACACTGCAGACATGGCCGATGGTCCGGGTCCTGCAAATCAATCAGCACCAACTCTGATCACAGTAGCTCACAGAAGTCCCATCTTTCTCTCCAGAAGTTTTTGGTTTAGGAAACAGTCTGGCCATTAATCCAAGCCTAGCATAGATAAATGTAACCAAACCACTGCAAGCAAGTACTGAAAAGCCTGAATATGTGTTGTGTATTGAGCTTGTTGCAGTTTAGACAACCTGGTATGATGTGTATATAGGTTTTAATAGCAGAACACTATTACAATATAACAGACAGGCTGCGGGCCCCAAGCATTTTCTTCACATCAAGAACTTACCGGACTGGAGAGTAAAGGTAAACCTGTGCAAGGGTGAAAGGCCTTGGTAGAGATCCCATCAAGAGAGTGAAAACCCTTTTTCTTCCAATTATTTGAAGGTCGCAGAGGAACAGACTTCTGGGAACACACAAGACAACATGTCAGGAACATCCATCTGCACAATACTGTAAGCCTGTACTGGTGCATTTTGAGGAGATGGGCATAGCTCAGTAAATATTACTTTTATCCTTATGATTAGTATTTATGCAGAAGCACTCAGCCTAATTTGCTACTTATTTTTTCACTGTAAGACCTGATGGCATTAGTACATATACCTTCAGAATGATAAAGTACTGTGGTACAGCTATATAAGGTTTAACACAGAGATACTCCAAAATGTGTTTACTCCCTCTAGTGTTCAAACACCTCTTACACATCCAGGTAATTTTCCTTTGACCCAGAGTAACCACAATATAGCTGACTAACGCCTGGACAATCTCTGCAGACGTAAAAGGGTCATCTCACAGCAACAAACTTTCTGTAAAGGAATCTTCTGAAACCCCAGAGATCTGCAGTCATCACCAGGAAAGCTTTGTGGCCAGCCTTGGGGTACATGGCCACGATCCGGACATGCTGCATGCTGCATTTTGCTGCATGCTTGCTCTATTCTCCTTGTGGAGAACACTCACGTCTCCGCAGCATAAATTGACATGCTGCGGCTCAAAAGCAACGCCGCAGGTCAATTTACAATGCGGAGAACAGAAGCACAGTGGGCATGGGATTTCTATAAATCCCATCCACTGTGTTTCTATTGTACAACGCAGCATTTTGCAAGCAGTAAATACATGGTGCGTCCAAAACGCTGCAAACCCTGATCGTGGGCACTCACTCTTATAATGTAGTATTACTATTAGGGTTCATCTCTGATGAAGAAGGATGCAAAACCCTTTGAAACGTGTTGGTTTTTGCACTCACTGAGAGCCCGTAGTGTGCTCTCTGACAGACCCAGTGACGTCACACTCACAACATGCGACTCCTATATAGCCGGGACACCGCCAGCCGGGGTGCACTGGTCTTTATTGCGTGAAACCTTGCCACCCACCTTGCACAGTCCACTACCAGGCAAGCTCAAGCAGCCCCTAGACCTTACAGAGGTACACTGGCTTAAAGAAGGCTCCATCGGACCAGTTAATAACCCTGCCGTCCACAGACAGCAAAACATCACACACTGCCACCTGCAGACACCTCATCTACTATATTCTCCAACTGAGTTAGTGCCATCAATTTCTCCCTTCTTGTTTTAATGCTAAGATGGCAAATCAAAACTATGTGGCTTTAATATGAGTGCTCACTATTTTATGACCTGCAGCACCAAAGGCGACTCTCACAATTTTTATTATTTTACAAGTGTGGCTCCCTTTTGACTTATGCATGTCACTTACACTTCATGCTTTTAGTGTCCACTAAAGTCCCCAGGTTACATTAACTGTATAAATGTTTTATATACCACTTAGGCAGGGTTTCATTTTGTATTCACCATACTCTATTGGATGAGCGGTAACCAAACAATTATATTATATTAATATATATATATATATATATATATATATATATATATATATATATATATATATATATATATAACACCCATATATATATTATTTTTTTTTTTTTTTAGTTGGTCGACACACAGGACCACTTGGCTACCAGCAGCGCCACCATTACTTTACCGTCGGTGTCTAATCCAATTTTAATTTAGTATTACTATTAGTTTCAGGTACACAGCTCCTACTACAGATCTTTGCATCTCCATGGTAACAAAGAAGAAAACCTTGTGCAGTCCGGTCCAGCAGCCATACTTCCTTCTGTCCCTCAGCTCTTACTAATCCATATTTGATAGGTTAGCAAGAATTTGGGGACAGATGGTAATATGACTTCAGGCTCATACGACACAGTTTCTTAGTAGTATGTTTTAGAAACATGAGCTGGAAACACAAAACAGTGCATTTTGCGTAACTAATGGCTGTGTTGATAGAACTGCTGTAAATACCAGATATAAAGCTAGTATGCAATTTATAGAAATCAGCCCTTGTTATAGGCCTTCATACACATTAAAGAGAACCTGTCATTATGAACATGCAGTCTGACAGTACGGTGTAGAGAAAGAATGGGAGCAGTATGATCCATAAGGTTGTTGGAAAAACTTCAGTATAACTTTGCCTGGAATTGGTCTCCATGGGAACAGTGGGCGGTCCTACTCGGTGATTGACAGGTATACCTAAATCCAACCATAGAGGGAAGACTTTCAATCATTGAATAGGACCGCCCACCGGACTCCTAGAACACAAACACCAGGGATTTCAATGAATAGAATGCAAGTTTTACTGAATCATTTCCCAGACGAAAAGAAAATCAATCAATCTGCTCCTCCTGCTCCATAACATTCTGCATACAGATCAGACACCATTATCAACATTACAGGTGCCCTTTTCACTGAGGAATATACCATTTTTTAGAAAGGGATTCTCACAGTAGTGGACAATCCCTTTAAGGGTGAACCACTTGTATATATACATACCGCATGGTCTAGGTACTTCAACCGCTCACATCTTGCACAGCTCCCGATGCTTCTCCCCTGTTCCTGTGCACCGCAGTCACATTTTGCTGGATCCTCATTCTCATCACGAGTTGGTTTCGGTTTCTCCTGGGTCTCCTTAGTTTTCTGACTGTCTCGGTCCTTTGTAACATAATTTTCAATGCTGTGAAGTTGGTTGGTATAATCAGACCCTTGTGCTTTCCTTGTGTTGCCCTCTGTACACTTAGGTTCTACTGCTTGAGAAACACCACAGGTCTTAAATCCCACAGCGCTTCGCGAACAGTTTTTGCGGTTGTCTAGATGGATGCTGTCACTATTCCTATTTTCAGGGGAGACTACCTGTTTGTGGTTGGTAATATGGATGTTCGAGGGGCTATGATTGGAGAAGTGGTGTAATGCTCCTTTACTGATGTACTTTCCAGTCTGTTCACTATATTTTAAGTCTCCCCTATCAGGGGACATGAAGATATTTTCTTTGCTGGACAATGAGATAGCTGGTTGGTTGGGTTTATTTACTACATGTTGAAATGTGTTTGAACTGGGTTCATGAGCTTGAACTAAAACTAGTTTCCGTCTAGCTTGTGGTTTCGGAGAGGATCTACCATCAGGACTAGTTCGGGAGGAAGTAATGGGCGTTTCTGAAGCAGCATTTAGCTTTCTATCACCGGTTTCAGGGGTCAGAGTCAAATCTGAAGTAGGTGCATAAAAAACAGGTGTTTCATTCCTATTGAGGTTTTCATCTTCACACGGGTTTCTGAATACTTTGCAGCTCAAGGCGTTGGGGTCGTGCAATTTAAAGGAGCGATTAGGTATGCGAGATGTTGTCTGGTCACACTGCAGCAAGTGCTGTGCAATTCTTGCTATGACTTCTTGACGTTCCTGGATTAGGGAGCCTATTAATGGATTGGTCTCTGGTGGCTGGTGTATGGGAGAATTGATTGACGTGTCAACCAAAGATAATGATTTAAAGTTTCTGACAGGTGAGCCTTGTAGGGTTGTTTTAGGATCACTTATATTGAAACACTGAATCTTAGATGGTGATGTTCCAACGTCACAGCTATTGCCACATCCAGAAATTAACTTAACATTTCTACTAGGGATGGTAAGATTCATGCTAAGACTTGTTCTGGCCTGTAGTAGTCCATCAGATCCAACAGTCCAAGTCTGCTTGCTACATGTATGCTGAGCACTGAGCGCACTTTGCTGACCGCTCTCTTGATCTCGAGATGGTGGACCAATCTGCTCATGTGAAGAAAATCTCTTTTCATAGAAGCCAAAACTACTGTGGATGCTACAGTTCAACACCGGATAACTGGATTGTCTAGGCAATGACTGGACACTGACTTTCAAGGCCACGTTGTGAGACACATTGGGGACGGGAAACACATGTTCAGTTGGTGAATGAGTAAAATTCCATTGGAGCTCACCATCAGCTGCACTGACTCTGTAGAAAACACAAAATAGAAGAGACTGAAAAAGTATACTCCTGTTTAGGGCTTAAAAACAAAAAAAACCCACAAAACAAAAACACATGAATATAAGAATGCTTATAAAATTATATATCACTGATCTTTCACATGGAAAAACAGCCGCCTCGGGTTAATGCTACTAAATGATATATATATATATATAGATCCCTGTGTAGGTCAATTCTTCATGGGACGCAACATACATGATCCGCAATTCAACATTCTTCTTGTGTCAGTAGAGCGAATTATAGAGGGGCTTCTACTGGATGCACTAAGCATGTTCCCCATTTTGCTATTGCTTATTTTAACTGTGAAGCATCACTACAGGTTTTTATATTTATTTTTAATACACTGAGGCTTTAAAACTCTGGAAAGGTTTGATGAAGGCCAAATTCATAGATGCAGATTTCACGGTCTGAGTATGGCCAAAGATGCATGCACAGTCACAGGTCCCCTTACCCAAACATGAAGGTTTTTAGTACTATATGCATATACACTTCTCACAAAAATTTAGTGATATTTGGGTTCTATGAAATTTATACAGTGATATTTTATCATGAAAAATAGGGCATTTAAGGAGAAACATGCAATGGTGATTTCCTCATCTCAACCAATTTATTGAAACAAGTCAACAACAGTGGTGGGCGTACCCCCCAAAATGTCAATGTCTCAATAACTGGTCATGTGACCTTCAGCATCAATTACAGCTGGACAACAATGTCTCATGCTGTTCATAAGTGGAGTTATTGTCTGCTGAGGCATGGCATCTCCACTCTTCTTGAAGGATGGGCCTCAGTTCATTGATGCTCTGGATACAGAATTACGAGCCTCTACACAGCGACTCAGCTGATCCAATAGGTTTTCTATGGGCTTCAGGACTGGAGAAAGTACAGGCCACTACATTTGAGGTACCAGAGTCTCTAGTAGCCATACCCTAAAATGCTGCATCCTCGATGAGCTGGAGCATTGTCATCCATGAAGATGAAATTAGGCCTGTGTTGTTCATACAGAGGCACAATGACTGGATTCATTATGTTATTTAAGTAGTAGGGTGCTTGTCACTGTACTAGTCACAAAGTGTAGGACAGTTTTATATTGACTAGACAAACTTGCCCACAATATCATCACCACTAAAGGCTGGTGAAAACAGTGGCTGATACATAGCGCTCTTCTTGACGTCTCCAACATAATTAGCGGCCATCATTTCTGTCAGCGTGAATTGACTTTCAATGAACAGCAATGCAGCCCACTGGTCACTCGTCCTGCAAAACGAGGCTTATGCCTGGTGGTGTGGTTAGGTACCCTTGGAGGTCGTCTAGCATGCAGACAATGCTGATGTAAATGGTTTTGAACGGTCTGATGTAACACTTGGGTGCCTTTCACCCCCTTTAGAAATCCCTGGAGTTGTGTGACATTAATTTATCTGGTTCCGAAGAGCAGTGTGGGATGTGGCCAAAGGATGTCTACGCCTTTCCGTGTCTCTGTTGCAACCTGCTGATGACGCTCAAAGCTCAGTGGCCACTTCCGCCTAAGAGCATCCTGCTTGAAGCCTCACAATGGTGGGGTACTGTTGATAAATTGTTAAGTGTCATCTTGTTCTCATGATGTGAGAACGTGAACAGCATGATGAGGAGGACTGTTTAGTTACCTATTCAAATTGAACTTCAAACAAAATGTATCAGGCAATTCAAACACCTGTTCATTTTGCCATTAAGTTCAATGTTCGAGAACAACAACTTTTCCATAAAATACTGAAACACTGGAACACTGAACAGTTGGACATGTGCGTTCAAGAGTTTAGAGAAGCTCACATTAAGTTCACCTGAAAAGGTTAGAGGGCATTTGAGGATCATCCTGAAATTTCACCTGAAAGCCAAATAGCCCTAACTTTTTGTGAGTAGTGTATGTGGCTATCAAATTTGCGTCAGAAGACCCTTAGCCGATGCGTCCAACGCTGCCTACACTCAGACTGCTAAATATGGTTTTCTATATTGGTTTGTTAACCCCTTAACGACCCATGACGTACTGGATACGTCATGGATCGTGTGCCGGTAAGCCCCGCCCCCTGCCGCCGGCAGGTGGCCGCGATCATATCAGCTGTTATCAACAGCTGACATGTGTGCCTGCTAGCCGCGGGTGGAATCGCTTCCACCCGGGGCCATTAACCCCTTACATTTCGCTGCCAAAATCTGGCAGCGATATGTATATGGGCGCCGCCATGACAGTCACTTACCCCGCCCCCACCGGAAGTCACGTGACATGATCATGTGACTTTCGGTGGTTGCCATGGTAGCACAGGGTCATGTGATGACGCCTGTAGCTAAGATGACTCACTTCCTCTCAATGCCGGAATACAGCCGGCATTGAAAGTAAAGCAGCAAATCTGAAGTTCTCAGCTCTGTAGCTGAGATCTGCAGACAGTGCAGAGCGATCGGATTGCTGATCGCTATAGCCCCCTAGGGGGACTAGTAACATAAAAAAAAAAGTTTTAAAAAATAAAAAAAAAAAATAAAAAAAACCTAAAAGTTCAAATCACCCCCCTTTCACCCCATTGAAAATTAAAGGGGTAAAAAAATAAAAAATACACACCTATTTGTGCCGCGTTCAGAAATGCCCGATCAAAATATAAAATCAATTAATCTGATCAGTAAACGGCGTAGCGGCAAAAAAATTCCAAACGCCAAAATTACGTTTTTTGGTCGCCGCAAATTTTGTGCAAAATGCAATAACACGCGATCAAAACGTTGCATCTGCGCAAAAATTGTACAGTTAAAAACGTCAGGTCGAGACGCAAAAAATAAGCTATCACTGAGCCTCAGATCCCGAAAAATGAGAATGCTACGGCTTTTGGAAAATGGCGCAAAACGTGCGCCACTTTTTTTGGACAAGCTTGTGAATTTTTTTAACCCCTTAGATACAAGTAAACCTATACATGTTTGGTGTCTACAAACTCGCACTGACCTGAGGCATCACATAGATACCTCAGTTTTACCATATAGTGAACACAGTGAAAACAATATCCCAAAAACTATTGTACGATCACACTTTTTTTGCAATTTTTCCGCACTTGGAATTTTTTTGCCGTTTTCCAGTACACTATATGGTAAAACTTATGGTTTCATTTAAAAGTACAACTCGTCCCGCAAAAAACAAGCCCTCATATGGCAAGATTGATGCAAAAATAAAAAAGTTACGCTTCTCGGAAGAAGGGGAGCAAAAAACAAAAACGCAAAAACGGAAAGTGCCCGGGGGCTGAAGGGGTTAAACAACTTCATAATACAAGCAGCTAAATTGCTTGAATTTAACCCCACAAGTTATTAGAGACACTTTGGAAATTCATAGTTTTATTGTAAACTGTATAAAAGTTTAAGCTGCTTTTAAATCAAGAGGTGTTTTATTTTCACATGTAGCATTAACGTAAATCAAATGGGATTTAGCATATACATACTTAATTTCATGTATATATTAGCTCTCATGTGACATTTAAGGTTAAGTGCAAATCAACAAGAAGGAGACCGCTGCTTCAGCTGTTGAGAAATGCAAACAAAAAGGAGAAAAACCACCACTTCCTGCTAATAGGTTTCTGCCATAGTTCTGATAAAAACAAGAGTTGCTATAAGAAATTTATTTATTATATATACAATATAATATATATATATATATATATATATATATATATATACACATATATTATATATATATATATATATATATATATACACACACAATATTATATATAATTGTATATATATATATATATATATATAATTGTATATATATATATATATATATATATATATATATATATATATATATATATATATATATATATATATATATATATATATATATATATATATATATATATATATATATATATATATATATATATATATATATATATATATATACACATACACATATATACATACACACACACACATACATATACATACACACACACACATACATATACATATATATAAATATATATATATAGATAGATAGATATAAAAAACAAATTGCGTGGCCATCTCACCGGTAGATGATGTTGCGGGGTACAGCTCCATGAGAAACACTTAACCAGGCGCTTAACTGAGAGAAGAAAACAAATGAACGGATAGCCAACAAGAGAGTCTTTTCTTCAATAAAACGGTCTCCACTCCTGCAAAAAGAAAAAATAAAATGAGTAAAGTCAATATTTGATACCACTTACCTCATTTTCCTTCACTGTATCTAGAGATCCCTCTTCCTTCAGCGGTGTGTCCCTGTGCTACTTATATGTAGAGGGTGGAGGTCCCATCTTTCATTGTAATAATGCCAGTGATAAGAATTAGTGTTGAGCAAGCACTACCACGTTCAGTACTCGTAACGTGCCCTTCCGAGTATAATAGAAGTCAATGGGGAACTTTAGCATCTTTCCCAGGAACTCTGGCGAGCAAAAGGGTACGAAGTTTTGAATTTCAGGCTCCATATCGCAGCATGCACCAAAGCTTCAAACATGAAACTATCATCGTTATAGACGATCATCCTGGCAATCTCCTACATAAATTTTAATATAATATATATTGAATAATATTCAGCATATCATTAGTTAGGTAGATTTCTATAATGTCGGTGCATTGTTACTGTTTTGCTCCTAAAAATCTAAATGTAATTTTTATTATTTTGTTAGTATTTTGTAAAACCTTTGGCTTTCAACACGGTCTGAATCTTCAGGGCATGCTCTCAATCAGATTAAAGCATGTCTCTAAAACCATCTAATCCCAGGTCTCTTCTACACATTCCCAATCTTGGTGCATACTGGTTGACTCACTTGTGGGTACAGTAGAAGGAAAAGCTGTATATATATATATATCCAAGAGTTTAATTGGGTTGAGGTCTGGGGACTGAGGGCGAATCCAGCACCTCTAGTTCATTGTCACTGAACCATTTCTTTGCCAATCTCGATTTATGCTTTGGGTCGTTGTCCTGCTCGAACACTATATCATCCATTTCATATCCATAGTACTCGAGTGTACAAAGTAACTCATCTTGTAGGATACTTACATATAGCTCAGCATTGAAACCACCATCGATCCTGGTCTAGTATCCAACGCCTTTAGCTGTGAATGAACCCCATATCAGGTGTCCTCCACTGAACTTGACAGTTCCTTAAATTTCTTCATTCGTTAGCCCCTTTTTTCGCTTGTTTCTTCCAAAACTATTTGCATCCATCAGTAACAAGTCTATTGACTTTGTCTTACTGCTCCAAATCGCCTGTTTCCAGTTTTCTATTGTCCACTTCTTACTTTTTTGCAGACTCAAGCCAACACTTCTTATGAAGCTATTGAAGGAGGGGCTTCGTCACCTTTTTTACAGAATTGTGTAACGTGAGTCACACGGTGCTTCTATGGACATCTATAAACTCACCATTACGAAACATACGAGCCGCCTCCACTGCAGTTTTTGTTGCACTGATCTTATGATGAGCCAACTTGTTGACTCCGATATATTTTCCCGGGACGTCCACCTCTTAGCTTTTGAATGGATGGATGAACTTAATTTAGTTTTCTATATATTGTCATGGCACGCACATGATGCAGTTTGGCAATTTTAATGGCCAAGAGACCACTATCGATGAACTGGATGATGTAGTTTCTCTTCTCTTAGGAAATAATCTTCATAGCTGCTCCTCGATTCGAACCAGTAACCTTTTGCTTGGGAATCAACATAATACTACACTGAGCTATTAGGCAATGCGAGGTTTCAATTTGTAGTATACAGGAAGAAAAAAAGACATTTTTGTTACTTACCGTAAATTCTTTTTCTTATAGTTCCGTATTGGGAGACCCATACCATGGGTGTTTAGCTTCTGCCTCCGGAGGACACACAAAGCATTACACTTAAAAGTGTAGCTCCTCCCTCTGAGCTTATACACCCCCTGGTAGCCAGTCCTAGCAAGTTTAGTGTAAAAGCTGAAGGAGAATAGCCACCCACAAGTAGAACCGAGTAAGAACCGGAACAACCGGAGACTCTGTCCACAACAGCCGGTGATAACACACGGAACAAGAAAATTGCCAACAGGCAACAGGGAGGGAGCTGGATCTCCCAATACGGAACTATAAGAAAAAGAATTTACGGTAAGTAACAAAATTCTCTTTTTCTTTATCGTTCCTTTGGGAGACCCAGACCATGGGACGTTCCAAAGCTGTCCCTGGGTGGGAATAAACAGAAAAAACTAAGAAGTAGGCGGAGCCTAACTTCACAAGTGGGCGACAGCCGCCTGAAGGATGCGTCTGCCCAAGCTCGCATCTGCCGAAGCATGAGCATGCACTTGGTAGTGCTTCGAAAAGGTATGCAGGCTAGTCCAAGTGGCAGCCTGACAGACTTGTTGAGCCGTAGCCTGGTGCCTAAAAGCCCAAGAGGCACCGACAGCTCTGGTCGAGTGTGCTTTGATCCCCGGCGGGGGAGGCACCTGAGTACTCTGGTAGGCGTCCGAAATGGTCGATCTAATCCAACGGGCCAAGGTCGGCTTAGAAGCAGAGAGACCCTTGCGCTGCCCTGTGGTTAGCACAAAAAGAGAGGTGCACCGCCTAAGCGCAGTGGTGCGAGACACATAAATCCGGAGAGCACGCACCAGATCCAGAGTATGCAGCGCTTTCTCAAAGCGATGAACAGGGGCCGGACAGAAGGAAGGCAAGGAAATATCCTGGTTAAGGTGGAAGGGAGAGACCACCTTAGGAAGAAAGTCCGGGGTCGGACGGAGAACTACCTTGTCTTGGTGAAAAACCAAAAAAGGTGACTCCGAGGAGAGCGCAGCCAAATCAGAGACTCTCCTGAGAGACGTTATGGCAACTAGAAAGGCCACCTTTTGAGAAAGACGATATAAAGAAACCTCCCTAAGAGGCTCGAAAGGGGGTTTCTGCAATACCGTGAGGACCAAGTTAAGGTCCCAGGGATCCAAGGGCCGCCGATAAGGCGGAATGATGTGAGACGCACCTTGCATGAAGGTGCGGACCTGAGCCAGCCGGGCGAGACGCCGCTGGAACAGCACTGATAGAGCTGAGACTTGTCCCTTGAGAGAGTTGAGGGACAGTCCTAGCTGCAGACCGGACTGTAAAAAAGACAGAAGGGTCGGCAACGAGAATGGCCAAGGGGAATGGCCGGAAGAGCGACACCAGGACAGGAAAATTTTCCAAGTCCTGTGATAGATCTTGACGGAGACTTACGGGCCCGAGTCATAGTGGAGATGACTTCAGGAGGAATACCAGAAGCCGTCAAAATCTAGGACTCAAGAGCCACGCCGTCAAATTGAGTGCCGCAGAATTCGGGCGGAAAAACGGACCTTGCGAGAGTAGGTCTGGACGATCCGGAAGATGCCACGGCATCTCTACGGACAGTTGGAGCAGGTCCGGATACCAAGCTCGCCTGGGCCAGTCCGGTGCAATGAGGATGACTCGACGGCCCTCCATTCTGATCTTGCGCAGGACTCTGGGCAAGAGAGCTAGAGGGGGAAACACGTAGGACAGACGAAACTGGGACCAGTCTTGAACCAGAGCGTCCGCGGCGAAGGCCTGAGGATCGTGGGAGCGAGCCACGTAAACCGGAACCTTGTTGTTGTGACGGGATTCCATTAGGTCCACGTCCGGAGTGCCCCACTTGCGGCAGATTGACTGAAACACTGCCGGGTGCAGGGACCACTCGCCACCGTCCACGGATTGACGGCTGAGATAATCTGCCTCCCAGTTTTCTACGCCAGGGATGTGGACTGCGGATATGGTGGATTTGGAGTCCTCCGCCCATTGAAGAATGCGTTGGACTTCCAACATTGCCAGGCGGCTGCGTGTCCCGCCTTGGTGATTGATGTAGGCAACTGCTGTTGCGTTGTCTGACTGGACTCGAATGTGCCTGCCCGCCAACAGGTGGTGAAAGGCTAGGAGAGCTAGAAGCACAGCTCTGGTTTCCAGCACATTGATTGAAAGGGCTGACTCGGACGGAGTCCAAGTGCCCTGTGCTCTGTGGTGGAGATGTACCGCTCCCCAGCCGGATAGGCTGGCATCCGTGGTGAGAATCACCCAGGACGGAGTCAGGAAGGAGCGCCCTTGGGACAGGGAGAGGGGTCGAAGCCACCACTGAAGAGAGCTCCTGGTCCGTGGCGACAGAGCCACTAACCTCTGTAAGGAGGAAGGCCGCTTGTCCCAACAGCGGAGAATGTCCAGCTGCAGAGGACGCAGATGGAACTGGGCAAAGGGAACCACCTCCATGGAGGCCACCATTTGACCCAGCACCTGCATCAGGCGCCTGAGAGAATAACGGCGGGGCCTCAGGAGAGAGCGCACCGCTAGCCGGAGAGACTGCTGTTTGATTAAGGGCAACTTGACAAGTGCCGGCAAAGTCTCGAACTGCATCCCTAGGTACGTGAGACTCTGGGTCGGAGTCAGAGTGGATTTGGGAAGATTGACAATCCACCCGAATTGGGCTAGGGTGGCGAGAGTGAGCGAAACACTCCGCTGACAGTCTGCGCTGGATGTACCCTTGACCAGAAGGTCGTCCAGATAAGGAAATACTGCTAACCCCTGGAGGTGCAGGACCGCAATCACTGCCGCCATGACCTTGGTGAATACCCGAGGGGCCGTGGCTAACCCGAAGGGGAGAGCCACGAATTAGAAATGATCCTCTCCTATCGCAAAACGTAACCAACGCTGATGTGACACTGCGATTGGCACATATAGATAGGCATCTCTGATGTCGATGGACGCCAGGAAATCCCCTTGAGTCATAGAGGCAATGACTGATCTCAGAGACTCCATGCGAAAATGCCGCACCCGGACATGCTTGTTGAGAAGCTTGAGATCCAGGATGGGCCGGAAGGTACCGTCCTTTTTTGGAACTAGGAAGAGATCTGAGTAAAAACCTCTGAACCGTTCCTGAGCGGGAACTGGGACAATCACTCCGTTTGCCTGCAAGGACGCCACGGCCTGTGAGAAGGCGGCGGCCTTGGAGCAGGGGGGAGTTGAGAGAAAAAATCTGTTTGGCGGGCTGGAAGAGAATTCTATCCTGTAGCCGTGAGATATGATGTCTCTCACCCACTGATCGGAGACTTGCTTTAACCAAGCGTCGCCAAAGTGGGAGAGCCTGCCACCAACTAAAGATGTGGCTGGAGCGGGCCGAGAGTCATGAGGAAGCTGCCTTAGTGGCAGAACCTCCTGCGGTCTTCTGCGGACGCGCTTTTGGGCGCCAGTTGGATTTCTGATCCTTGGCTGAGTTAGCGGACGAGGCGGAAGGCTTAGAGGATGACCAGTTGGAGGAACGAAAGGAACGAAACCTCGATTGATTCCTACCCTGGGCGGGTTTCCTGGTCTTGGTTTGTGGCATGGAAGTACTCTTCCCGCCAGTAGCTTCTTTAATGATTTCATCCAGCTGTTCACCAAACAGCCGTGAACCAGCAAAAGGGAGCCCAGCAAGAAACTTCTTGGAAGAAGCATCTGCCTTCCACTCTCGAAGCCACAAAATCCCGCGGATAACAAGAGAATTAGCTGAAGCCACCGCAGTGCGGTGAGCAGCCTCTAGCATGGCAGACATGGCATAAGATGAAAAAGCTGAAGCCTGAGAAGTTAAGGTAACCATCTCAGGCATAGATTCCTTGGTGAGGGAATGCATCTCCTCTAGAGAAGCAGAGATGGCTTTGAGAGCCCACACTGCTGCAAAAGTCGGGGAAAACGCGGCCCCCACAGCTTCATACACAGATTTGGCCAGAAGGTCAATCTGACGGTCAGTGGAATCCTTAAGTGAGGTGCCGTCAGCCACCGACACAACGGTCCGGGCTGAGAGCCTAGACACCGGAGGGTCTACCTTTGGGGAGTGAGACCACTCCTTGACCACCTCAGGTGGAAATGGAAACCAATCATCAGAACCACGCTTTGGAAAGCGTTTGTCAGGGCAGGTCCTGGGTTTGGTCACAGCGGTCTGAAAACTGGAGGGGTTAAAAAACACACTCTTTACTCTCTTAGGCGAGGTAAACTGATGTTTTTCTGCCAAAGAGAGTTGCTCCTCTGACACTGGCGGATTGAGATCCAGCACAGAATTAATAGAAGCAATCAAATCACTAAGATCTGAGTCACCCTCAGAGAAATCGAAGGGATACATAGCCTCCGAGCCCCCAGTGAGGGCATCCTCCTCATCTTGAGAGTCAGCTCTTGAGACAGAGCCGTGGGACGGGGAGGGGGAGGAAACCCTGCGCCTTCTCTTAGAAGGACGGGGTCTGGGATCAGATGATGAATCCTCCGTGAGCTCCGATGGACGGAGGTCACAGGATAGGAATCCTCTGTCAAGAGTATTAGAGGCACCCTGTGAGGGGGGCTGATGCATATTCATCAAAGTCCTGGACAAAAGTCCCATGGACTCAGCAAATGACTGGGATATGGACCTAGAAAAGGACTCTACCCAGGCCGGGGGTTCAGTCACAGGTGCAGCAGCAGCCTGAGAGACCACTGGGGGTGAGACTCCAGGCTGTGGCACCGCCAAGTTAGAGCAACCATCACAGTGTGGATAAATGCTCGGCTCAGGCAGCAGGAGCTTACATGCAGTACATGCAGAATAAAGCTTTGGAGCCTTGCTCCTTGTGTGAGACATGCTGCTGGAGTGGGGGCTTTGCAGAGAATGAACCCCAGAGAGTATATACAGAGGTCCACAACCGGAGACCGGCTGTGGCTTACCAGACCGCTGAGTGCGGTGTTGTGTGCCCTCCAGATCCCGAAGCCCGGTCCCCCAGTCGCAGCACCTCAGCAGAGATGCAGAATGCAGGATGTCCCAGAGCAGAGTGAACTCTGCCTGAGAAACCGGAGCGAAGAGAGGGGGCGGGACGAGGGGCGTTCCTATAAAAAGAGCGGGAACTGGAGGGCTATAGAGACCTGCAGGGAAGGAGGGACGCCCCAGCAGTGGGGAGTGTCCCTCCCCTGTGTAGAACGGCCGCCGGGAGGAGCCGAACCTGTCCCTCTGCATGAGTGACATGCGAGGGCAGGAAAATGAAACTAGGCCTCCGGCGAAGCCGGGGCCTAAATTTAAGCGGCGAGGCCGACAAGCAGGCACCATCGGCACGGTTCTCAGGCAAAAGCTAGAGAACTCGCCGGAAAAGTTAAAACAATCACATACAGCATACTCTCCCCTTACAATAAAGAACCGGGACCCCCAACATAAACGTCTCAGGTACTTAGCTGCTGAGACGCAGGGCCATGTCCCTGGGGATGAGTGCTCCGGTCCAACAGAATCCTCAAGGGGCTGTGGATGGAGACCGGACTCCTGCCAGGCATGGAGACCGTGCTGGCTCCCACTTCAAGCCAGAGTCCAGAAGGGATGGTGAAGGAGCGCGGCATGTAAGGCTGCAGCCTTGTAAATCAACCTTAACAACACCGCCGACACAGTGGGGTGAGAAGGGACATGCCGGGAGTCCAGACATGGACCCGCTTTTCTTCAAACTCTTTCCAAAAGTCAAACAAATCAGATGAGAATGCATGTGTGGATGTATGCCTCCTGACACATAAACTGGCTAGGACTGGCTACCAGGGGGTGTATAAGCTCAGAGGGAGGAGCTCCACATTTAAGTGTAGTACTTTGCGTGTCCTCCGGAGGCAGAAGCTAAACACCCATGGTCTGGGTCTCCCAAAGGAACGATAAAGAAAAGATCTTTCCACCACGAGGAGCAAAACTGTAACAATGCAGTGACATGACAAGAATCTGCATAACTAATCATATGCCAAGTAGTTACAAGTCTAATTTATGTATGTGATAGTCAAGATGATTGTCTACAAAATGAAGGTAGCCTCTCATGTTCGAAGCTGTAGTGGATGGTGAGATATGGGGCCTTAAAGTCAAAAGTTCAAAACACTGTTACTCTTTTACTTGTCAATGTAAGTAAGTGTGACAGACACAATGGGAGCTTAGATCAAATATTAATTTGGGTACGTTTTTTCCCATTGCCATCTTTAGTGGTGCCTGGCAATGAAAAATACCAAAATAAAGAATTGGAGAAGCCCAATGTACACCCACACACAACCCTGGAAGAACAACGTACAAGTTTACTCCAGGAAAAGGAAACTTACTGTCTGGGTACCGGCTCCAGAGTCCACCTCTCAAGCAAGAGGGCGTCTTGCTTCATGGCAGGATCATTGAAATCATTTGCCTCCGTGCCAGATGCTTCATCACTATAACAACAGTCAGGAAGTAGCATCACCTCAACCATGATGGGAATATTATTTCTCCACAACAGGGTGACCTCAGACCGGGTTTTTCTAGCTTGTCGGCACTAAGAATAGAAAATAAAAAAAGGCAATTTAGAAAAGCGTTCACATTAAGCATAATCACTGAAGACTCAAGTGGGCGAGGCCTTCCTACCACACATCACACATAGGCACCGAAATTACATAGAAAAGGCACCGATGCCAAAGCCACCACAAAATAGGACAATACCACCAGTGATACCGCTTCAGGAAAAAGACTGACGGTGTTTTACTGAAGCGGCTTCACGTAGAAAGTCTTAGCAGCTTCACTGATGGAACAAAGACATGTGGACATACTTTAAAAAAAAAAAAAAAAAAGAGTAAAAAATAGTTTTTTTGTTGTCCCCACCCCCAAATGTAGAAGCCATGAAAAAAAAACCCATTTTGCAGTCATATTGGAGAAAAGCATTATCTTCATGTATTGTTTTTATAGTCCGGATGTGTGCACCTCATGTCAGCTGGAATTAATGGCCATTAATTGACATTAAGGTCCTTCATTACTCTTGAAAAAGAAGTTTTAGTGGAATCTCCACGCGGCTGCATTGATTATAAAAGTAGGCCAATGCGATCACAGGTGGAAGGCTGTGTGAACCTCCAGCTGTGGCCGCAAATAACCTGAGTGACCTCCCCACTCATTCTCTACCTGAAGTCCATAGCATGCGTTCATGTTCTATGGCCATGCGCAGTCACATCAGATGTAGCAAAGCCAGAAGCATCGTGGGACCTCATGTGGATTCAACGGACCTGGGTGTTTTGGGGGTTAATAAAAAGGGGTGAAAGGGTGTTTTGTTGTTTTTTTTATATTGTATTTCAGTTCAAATAAAGGACTTTTTCGGTGTTTGTGTTTATTTCTTTTTATTTAAATATTAGCATAAGGTGCCAGCTTCAATCCCCCTATTCCCTCTACCATCATTTTAAAGTACGGACTCTAGTCCCCATGGACTTATGAAGACTGGCGTCCAACCAGGGATCAATTCCAGGCCCAAACTGTTGTTTTTTTTTTTCTTTTCTTCTTACCCGGCTGTATCTACCAATCTCAGATATTCAATTAAAAACACATTCCTTTCAAACGCTCATGGGCATTGGCATCCTCTTATAATCAACGTAACAGAGCGAAGATTCCCCTAAAACTCCTTGTTCAACATTAATCATCTGACCTTTCGTCCTGTGGATTCTGCAGCAGCTATGACAAGTTTTTCTGCCAGATCATTGTTGTCGGACTCACAACCCTTCAAAAAGGTGAGCAAAACTGTCGCTTACTATCGAAGTGTGTATCAGATAAGACCCTATTGGGCTAGCATTTCTCCATAGCTTCCCATTCATCCTGAATGCCACAGCCAGGATCATCTTTCTCTCCAACTGCTTCACTGATGCCTCTTCTCTGTGCCAGTCATTGCACTGGTTGCCCATCAGCCTCAGAATCCAACATAAACTTATCACTCTCACTCACAAAGCTCTCCACAGTTCCGCACCATCCTACATCTCCTCCCTGATCTCTGTCTATCACCCTACCCCTGCCCTCCGTTCTGCTAATGACCTAAGACTGACAACCTCAACAATTCGAACTCCTACTCCCGTCTTCAAGATTTCTCACGAGCTGCGCCTATGCTCTGGAACACACTACCAAGAACAATCTGAATAATCCCCAACATTCACATCTTTAAGCGGGCCCTAAAAACGCATTTCTTTAGACTAGCCTATCACCTCACCTTCCTCATCTAATCTAATCCCTTTCTGCCCTTCATAAAAATTTACTTCCAATTCTTGTCCCCTGTATCTTCCGATTCCATTCCGCTTCATGTACTTTTTTTTTTCTTTTCTTTTACACTCTAGATGTATAAATTCTGGCTGGTGACCGGTCCATGCAGCTGGTTTTGAATCCCCTATTATCGACGGTTGGACCATATATGACAAGCTTCCCCTCCCCCTATTCAACTTCTGTGTCTCCCCCATTTCCTCATAGACTGTAAGCTTACGGGTAGGGCCCTCACTCCTCTTGATATCTTAATTTTGTAATGTCTCATGTCATCAGAGCAGCTGCTTCTCTTCCGATCTGCTCTGTTGAAGGGGTATGAATACCGAGGTCATATGTTGGGGTGACAGGACGTGGAGTGAGTCATTTAATGTAAATATTGTGCAGTCTTCTAGGCCACTGTAACCAAACAAACATAGGAGACATAAGAGGCATAGAACACTGTACAATATTTACATTAAATCACTCACTCCAAGTCCTGTCACCCCAACATATGTTTCGCCGTTTTTTCTTCGGGGGGGGGGGGGGGGGGGGGGGCGGCGTGTGGAAATTTTGATCCATGTATTTATTGAGAATTTAACCCCAACGTATATACACCTGATATAGCACCAGTAACAAATATGTCACTGTTAGGAGAAAATATATATTTTTTTTTTATATATGATTTTAACTCACATCTGTGTCCCTGGTTGTATTATTGTGGAACTCTATATTGGAAATGTTATATTTATATGATTTTATATTATAAAATTTGAAATAAAAAATAATGTTTAACATTTACTTGATTTCTGTAGCTTCATTTGGTTTGAAATTTTTAATTAGACATGATGGTGTATATTGTTATATTTTGAAGCTTCACCACTTAGTGGGGAAATAAAACTTGTGCAGGCATATTGTGAATAGTTAGGTGATAAATGTTGAATAAGTGATAACACTTTAGGGGGACTCAAAGTTTGTGCAGTTCCTTTTATCCCTTTCACTTCCAAGCCTGTTTTAATCTTGATTGGGCCAATTTTTTCAATTATGACCAGTGGAACGGATCCCAGTGATTGATATTTTTTTACATATTTTATTTCATCTTAGTGGTAAATTTAGGAAGAGATTTTGCTTTTATTTGTGAATATATCAGAAATTAGTCCAAAAGTTTGCAATTTTCAAGCACTCATATCCCAAATGTGGGGGAAAATTACCGTTTGGGCGCACTGCAGGGCTTGAAAAGGAAGCAGCGCTATTTTACACACACACCCCCCCAATTAAACCTCATTTTGGAAACTATACCCCTTAAGGAATTTCTCTAGATGTGTGGTGACCACCTTGATCTGCCATTGATGACCTGTTTCTAAAGGCCACTTTACACGCAACGACATTGTTAACGAGATGTCGTTGGGGGTCACGAAATTCGTAACGGACATCCGGCCTCGTTAGCAACGTCGTTGCGTGTGACACATGAGCGACCGCTAATGATGCAAAATACTCACCAAATCGTTGATTGTTGGCACTTTGTCCATTTCCCAAATATCGTTGCTGATTTTGGATGCAGGTTGTTCGTCGTTCCTGAGGCAGCACACATCGCTACGTGTGACACCCCAGGAACGATGAACAACACCGTACCTGCGTCGGCCGGCAACGAGGTGGGCATGACTTTCATGCGGCTGCTCTCCGCACCCTCGCTTCTATAGGACGCCTGCCGTGTGATGTCGCTGTGACGCTGCACGAACCGCCCCCTTAGAAAAGAGGTTGTTTGCCGGCCACATCGACGTCGTTCGGAAGGTAAGTGTGACCGGTACTAGCGATTTTGTCCACGACGGGCAGCGATTTGCCTGTGACGCACAAACGACGGGGGCGGGTGTGAACGCTAGCGACATTGCAGTGTGTAAAGCCCCCTTTAGGATAGGTCATCAATCTTAAAGTACTGGACACCCCTTTGAGTACTGATTTAACAAAAGTCTGAATTAGGCCTAATAAAGAAATCACATTCTGGTCAACTACATGGAGTCTTTGGAGACAGACAACTTACCTGCGCCACCTTATCGCTGCATTCATGCTTACAGGCCCCAGGCTGACTTGATTTTGCTGGAGGGCAATGGAGACCTTCTGTCCTGCCTTTTACTGAATGCTCAGGAGTGCGACCTTCTGTAATTAGCAAGGCCAGATACGCCAGGAAATCCTCTGCCTCATATTCAAAAAACTCATCCAACGAATCTACAAGAAAGCAGAATATATATGGTTAAAATCAGGATCCAGCAAGATCAAAAGTGGCAAAACTGACAAAGCAGGATTTTTCCATTCACATTTTACTATTGTAAATACCCTGCACTGCCAGAAACACCCTCAATATGTTCCTGGCATTACTACTATAACAAAATGTTGGGAACATCTGGTATTACTTCATCTATACCTAGCAATGCTAAATATCTACCGACGGACGCAAACGGAATTACTGCCACAACGGAATTCTACTATTCCATACTTTCTTCTAAAATTAAGTAATACTAGAGATACTGTGCCCTTTTAATTAACAAACGTGATCCTAAATTATATATAGTGCGTGTGTTTGTATGAAAGTACCGTCGTAGATGCCCTCAGCAACGCGTACATGGGCGGCAAGAATGGGTGTCAGATTTTGATGCAAAGTAAATGTTATCTTACAAAGTTGGAGATAATCACTCCATTTGGAGATCAGAGCTTTGTGCCACATCATGGTAAAACCAGTGCTGACTGCCACCTTTATCAGTGCTCATTTACGTGGCCTGGAGCGTTTCCACTGCTGGGTAAACCCTCTGCAAACACAATAGTGAAGGGTTAGCAAGAATTCATGTATACAAGCACTAAGGCTAGAATCAAGGCAAACCGGCTTTTCCTTTGATAACAGACAAGGCAACAAGGGATTTGTAGTTTGTCTCCAAATTTTCAAGAAAAGATAAGTTACAATATTTAAATAAATGATTTTTCTGTTCCAGATATGCAAACTCTGTAAAAGCAGGTATAGATATGAGGAAGGCCAGCAGATCTCCACCGCTGGGCCTCAGCTGCCCACGCAACCAGCTGGCCCTGCAAACAGACCCTCCATATCTACTTTTTACCTATTAGGGTACCGTAACACTTTAGCGACGCTCCAGCGATCCCACCAGCGATCTGACCTGGTCAGTATCGCTGGTGGGTCGCTACATGGTTGCTGATGAGCTGTCAATCAGGCAGATCTCACCAGCGACCAGTGACCAGCCCCCAGCGACGCGTGGAAGCGATGCTGCGCTTGGTAACTAAGGTAAATATCGGGTAACCAAGTGCTTGGTTACCCAATATTTACTTTGGTTACCAGCGCACACCGCTTAGCGCTGGCTCCCTGCACTCCTAGCCAGAGTACACATCGGGTTAATAAGCAAACCGCTTTGCTTATTTACCCGTCTGGCTACGTGTGCAGGGAGCCGGCACTGGCAGCCTGACAGCGGTGGACGCTAGTAACCAAGGTAAATATCGGGAAAACCAAGGAAAGCACTTTGCTTGGTTACCCAATATTTACCTTGGTTACAGCTTACCGCAGGCTGCCAGACGCCAGCTCCCTGCACATTCAGATCGTTGCTCTCTCGCTGTCAAACACAGCGATGTGTGCTTCACAGCGGGAGAGCAACGTCCAAAAAATGAACCAGCACTGTATGTAACGATCAGCGATTTCACAGCAGGGGCCAGATCACTGCTCAGTGTCACACAGCGAGATCGCTAATGAGGTCACTGGTGCGTCACAAAAAACATGACTCAGCAGCAATCTCGCTATGTGAGAAGTACCCCTTAGTAGAGAAGTAATTGGCCCAAAAGTACCCCAAAAGGATGCTCTTGTCCTAGGCTGGATATAGGAAGGCCTATGGATACATTCTGATTCCCAGCACACATACTGAATGAGTGATAAGAATATGTTCATATCCTTATTCAGCTTAAAAGGCGCTTCACCGCTCGCCCTTTGCAGCTGCAGCATTGGAGAATAGCAGCGACACTGAATCATCTGATCCAGCCAGCTTTGGAGCGGCACTTCAGCATACAGCCTTCTAGCACCTCTTGCTTCCTATCTGGGTCAACGAGACTGATGGGTTACCAGTAACATAGGAAATGAGCTCTAAACTATAGGAAAAAAAAAACACTGATCTAGAAAACATAGGAAGACACAAACAACTAGTGTGTCTTTCTCCTGATCTAAAGGGTGGAATACATACACACTAATATCAGCCGAAACTGTCAATATTGACATGTTCGGCCAACGACTAATGTGTATGGTGGTACCAGCCGACTAATCGTTGGGAGACAGGGTGTTGATCGCATATATCGGATTTCGAACCGCTGAACGCATAGTTCTGGCGATAAGCTTATCTTTTATTCAGCGGCTTTCTCATAGAGAACACAGATGTACTGCAACGAACAAGCGCTCCCATGTATGGGGGAAGAATCGGCCAAAATGTCTGTCAGACGACCGATCAGCCAAAGCATCATTCATCTGACAGTCATCTAATGGGCCTTGCCAGCTTAAGGGAAGGATCCGGCAAAGCAATGCAAACAAGGACAAAACAACACAATGAATAGTTAAAAAGGTTTCCCATCAGCTGGTAAATGTTATGCATACTGACACGCTGGTGCGGAATCATTTGTTACTTTATGAGAAAGAAGAATTCATAAGAAACTACAGAGATGTCATTGTGTGGTGCACGCCAGAGCTCGTACAGTAACAATCACCGGCAGCTGCCAGGACGGCTCACATATTACACAGGGGCTCCTATTCCTATGGCTGCATACAATAGGACTCCTTGTTTTGTTACATTTGTGACAACATTTACAGAAATGCTTCATTCATTGCAATGACTAAAATCCCCAATTACAATGAAGAATATGGGAAAAATAATAGCCCAGTGCTGAGATCAGAGGAAGTCATAAAACGGCCACGTGATGACGTCACTCAGCCTACACAGAGCACGATTCACATGTACTGGTGTAACTGGAGGCAAGATGGCGGAGATATGAGTCACAGAACAGCGGCCACGAGATCCAGCTGGAAGACAAATTCAGTCACTATTTCATGGCATTACTTAGGCCGAGGTCCCACAGTCATTGATGTACATCAGGAGCGCCTGCCGAGCAGCCGACGCAGCATTACAAATGTGTGCAAACTGCTTGCTCATTGAAAACGGACGCAGAGATCACGGTCATTAATAAGAAAGACTTTTGTAAATACCAGATTCTTTAATATCCTTCTAAAAGCTGTTTTGACAATATAAGCAGTATATAGGTAGAAGTCATGATAAACTCCTATGGGACTGACGAAAGAGCCGAGCACTCGATGGCCCAGGTTCAGCACTGCTTGTGGGCTGGTTTTACCTAAAATCTTTGCTTTTTTTCTGTGCACAATTCAGTATTCTATTTACGCCTTTCTGGTCTATTCTATATGTTCTCCACTGTTTGTTTTTGTCTGCTCTGTGGGCAAAAAGTTTGAGTTTCCAGATATTTACTCTTGATTAAACCATTGCATCTTTATAAAAAAAAAAAAGTTGCAAAACTTGGTGCAACTCTACTCCAGTTACCCCCTTGGCGTATTTTTGAGTATGGCAATAATTTGGTGCAATAGGAGATTTGTCACCAAATTTTGCAAAAACAGGTAAAGAAAAACCTCATTCTGTGCCAAATTCATGTATTGCCTGTGCCATTTTGAAGAGTTTGCAACTCAAAACGCACGCACGCACGCGCACACACACACACACACACACACGCGCACATACACACACACACACGCGCGCACGCGCACAGACTTCAAGCCCTGATTCATCATCTCTAGGTTGGTTTGTTTCTTGTCAGTCCAATAGATTGAAGGGACAGGTATTGTACATGCACGACCACCACTGGAACCCAGTTAATATAAACTCTAAGCTGTGGGCTTCCCAGCCAATAGACATAGCATCGATCAAATATTACAATCGTGGGTCTTCTTTACAAATGTGGCACAGTGTGGATAGAGGTATACTACAAACCTACAGGTGAATTGGTGCCTGTACACGCAGCTAAGATAAGCCATACAGTACAATTAACCTTGTCGAGTGCGGGTTTTTTTGCCAAATGTTTTAGCTCTTTAATTTGGTGTTAAAAATAAAATGAATAAAAAAAAAAATCTACGATCTACAGGAGCAGCAAAATGAAGATTTCAAGACGCACATGGACATGTTGCACTTTTACTTGCGCCTTTTTTTTTTACCTACCTGTTTGGGACTTTGCCAAAGCTGGCCGAAAATGCAAAAGTGGGAGGACCTAGAGTGTGAAGATGAGGCGACCAGTCTGTCATATTGATATATTGATGTCAAGCTGAGGCATTCCTTACGCCACAAATCTTACAACTGGTGCAAAATTCATGGCCAGGAACACGTCACTTTTCAGATGCGCCAGATTCATTAAGAGGGGTGTGTGGCAGCCCTGAGGCTTCAGTCGCCACAGAGGTACACTGTACTGCACTGTACTACTTCAGCTAGAGGTGTGGTATCCCATCCTGGGTACGGAAGAGGTCATTCACCGGTATGCACACAAAAACACACAACATTCACATTAGCAGCTCACCCCCGAGTCAGGGTTGGGGTTTGGTTCCATTAATGCTATGTATAGCCACCACTGGTGATGGATTAGGGGAAGGGAGGTACCGACACCTGGGGGGTGGAGTCTACTTAGTGGGAGAAGCGTGTGACAGAAGGTTAGGGAGTCAAGAAGGAGCAGTGAAGACCTGTGGTCTGGAGCTGGTGCAGCTCGACCCAGGCGCTGACAGAAGGGGCCCGAGACCCATGGGAAGTGCACCATACTCCTGTGGCCTCGTTCCACATACAGAATTGGAAGGACTTGGCCGCAGAACGGGGACTGGTCCCTTGACTAGAGAAGAACTAACGTGCTCCGCTAGTAAAACCAGAGGTTGAGGACACATCTAGTACCAAAGCCAATTCCGCACACGAATCCGCTGGAAGGTGACCACATAGGGTCAAAGGGACTAGGCAGCAGGCTCCCCTTGTGAAGGATCCGGTCACTGTGTGCGTAGGCGCGGGACAGGCGCGAGAGAAGTTAGCGCAGAAAGACAACCAGGGAAAGAACATAAGAAAGATGCACTGATTTTGACCTCCGAACTGCATGGGATTGACTGGAGCCCATCACAGTGGAACCCAGCACTCCGAAGGCGGTCACTGACGTTGTGTTACCTTGGAACCTGCTACAGTGAGTAAAAACCTTGAGACTGCTTCCCTGTGTCGCACCATTATGCGCCTGCACCTCCGGCCCTACATCCCCGCCATCATAGACTACCACTCCCAAACGGCTCTGGGGGCCAGCTTTACCTGTGGAGAGATACACCATCTAAGCTCTGTCACCATATGCCCCAGAGGTCCCATCCCGCATCATCTGCCATCAGGTGGCATCACGAATAACTATCATCATCCCTTTTATATTTAAACGACACCCCCGGGGTCAGGGAACTGGACCCTGCCGCTGCGACACCCCTCCCCATGGAGCAAGAGAACCGCGGCCTGGTATCGAGTCTCCCCACAGCCCCGGTGGGTGCATCAGGTGCACCTCATAATGAATCAGGAGCCACGGTCTCTAACCCACCACCTTAACACTGAGTGTCGGGGGGGAGGGGTGAGCGCCGATCTTGATGAATGGGGGCCCAATGTGTTTTGCGGTGCAGAATCATTAGGAAATCTCAAAACCTACTAAAATATTGCACAGATCACTTCAGATAAATGTGAAAATAAAGAAATTACAGGAACCAAAGTTAGAATTGGTAAAGAGATCCTGCAGGTCGTTCTAGAATTGGAGAAACCTAAAAACCAGTCAGATTGAGCTCACAAGAGTGTATTCAATTAGAATATACCAGAGAATATACAGAGACATTATTTCTGGCACCATCCATGAGAAGATCTCAATTGTGAGATCACCTGTGACTCCACTGGTCCCTATACCCGGACTCCCACTGTGCGGCCGGATAATATAGAACATCTCCTGATGAACCCCCAGATACCCTGAGGGAGAAACGCGTTGGGATGGGATAAGTATTGTTATTGTTTGCATTGTTTGCAGTGTGCAGTTATAGAGGCACTGTGGGCTATGATATTATGTGCATGTAGTATCATCAATGAGATGTATAACTCACTGGTATTGGAAAAATGTTCTCTCTCAAAAAAAAAAAAAAAGGAGTCATATATATTAGGTGTATGAATTTTTCCAGTGGGTATAGTACACATCGAAAAATCTGCATGGTATTGTTGAATGATATTCATTGACCTCAGAACACAGTATAATGACATATATATGACTTGCACACTGCACTAACACGAATTGTGGTGATGGTGGTAGTTTATTGTGGATTTTAGGGTCAGTGAGGGACAGCCGCCGAGGAGTGGGGGCACCAAGTATTAGGGTGTTTACACTCCGCCGGTAGGTAGGGGGAAGCCTGAGAGGGAAAGTATTAGCCTACCCCTGCCTAACTATATAGTATCACCCCGGAATATCTTTAATTGGTGCACTTGTCCCTATCTCACCATTTATCCACCTTTTAGTGGCTATTCTATGTTACCAGAATAAAGATATATGTTTAATAGGGAATTTTTCATGGTTTGTTATTGTATTGAATTACCATTTTCTTTTTCAGAAAAATTCTACACACACACACACACACACACACACACACACACACACACACACACACACACATTAAATAAAAAAAAAATATATATTATATATATTTATTTATTTATTTATTTATATATTATACACACACATATCCACCCACACACAACCAAGGATGCGCCATAATCACGTCACAGGCTGTTCTGCATTACTGTTTTATGGGGATGCGGAGAGCATCGCCATAACATTATATTAGTAGTATTGTGGTATGGTGATGGTTGTACACTACAAATATGAAAGCCATAGAGAGGACACTTACTAGCATTATCTGGAACCATCCTGTAAGGTGGAGGATGTGCAGCTCTGAGCTCCTCTAACAGCTGGTCTGGTTTAGCTGGTGGCAGATCAGGAGGGGGCATTACTTCCATAGTTACTGTCCAATCTAAATGCGAGTAAAGCTTATTTACATAGGAAGAGGGGTAAGGATTTACAACCTCAGTGCATTTGCTGTGATGCAGATGACCATAGAATCCAATAAAGGGGGTGGGAAGGGACACCTTGAATTACACAGAAACTCAGGTGTGAATGTTGGGATTTGTAGAAGGTTGGCTCACAAAAACAAAAAAAGATTTGCTGACGATTTTGCCTTTTGCATTGCAAAGTGTGAAAATGCACAGTACACAATTTACATAGGCTCAGCAGCATTAGTCAATTTCCTGAGACACCAATATGTAGCATATACAATAATTCACACGCAATTCCACAGCAACATTTCCACTGCCTAACAGGCCAAGTCACTGTGGACATCCAATTAGAAAAGTGCAGCAGTTTCCACATTACAGCATAGGAGGTCTCAATATAGTGTGACCATTACACATACTTGCAGTCATGCATCCAGCGCTTGAGAATCCTGACAGCATCCATAGTGCGCACTATGAGAACTCACAAGTCTGCAGTCAGGCAGTTCAGACAAGCCCTTTAAAAGAACCACTATATTGTTTATTTATTTTTTTTATTTCCCCATGGGAGTTATGCTTTAAATTTAAGTCCCCTGCCCCCTGTATTATACTCCCCTTTCGGCGGCTACATCTTCAATCGCCACAGTTTTGGTCAGTCTCCAGGGATTTGGGACCTGCTGGCAGCTCCAGTGTTTCATGGTGTGCCAAGGTGGTCACAACTCAATACGAGCCTCGTTCTGGCTCTCAAACTTTCACTGGTATATGGTAAGGCAACGTCTGACTTCTGGCCAGTGAGAAGATACAGTCATAAGATGGCACCAGAGCGACACCAATAAACAAAGAGAACACCGGAGAGTCAGTATATGACGGGGGCTTAGATTTAAAGAGCCACTCCAGCTCTGAAAAAATACAAAGAATATGATCTGCTGTAAACGGAGCAAAAATGGACGCACACTTTAGTTTGTGTATTGCACCAGTCTTAATTCTGTTTGCAATAGATCTGTTTTTACTAGAGGTCAATCTGCACAACACTCGTGTCATGGGGATGTGTAGGGATTAAAGACAGGCCGCTAATGGATGACATAACGCATGACCATCAATTGTGATCCATTTCCCACCTTAAGCAGTTGTGTTGCATCTTATACAGAAACCTGTAGAGGTCTACTGGGAGCAACCCATAAACCATTCCCCTACTTGAGTTTCATGGGAAATGCCCTTACATCTGGCTTAGCGCATCAGGAAACATGGTTCATATAGGAATATGGCATCCAACTCACAGAACGGGTCATTAATTACACACAAACTATGTAAAATGCTGGATGCCCTTGTTTAACCCATCTGTTACATGGGGGATGGAGGGCTGGAGGGCGTAAAGCTGCCTCGGGCTTAACCCTTTCGGTGCCTCTACAAATAACAGACGCTTATCTCTACTGTAAAGATCATGCACATTCAGAACAGGTTCAGTCTGAACACAGACCACTCCTTATAGGATTTCACAAGTGACTATTTGACAGAAATAAGTAGGAGAAAGTGTGCTGTAAAAGATAGTGGAGGTTCGGTAAAACTGCTCATTTAAATGCATTGCGGAGCCTAAATCACGAGCCTGAACATAACCCCTATTAGTGCAAAGTGCAGGCACAGGCTATAGACAAAGTCCATTCACTATTGATTATGGAGTAAGGCCATCAGCCGGGATGGGTCACGTTTGTGACAACCATGTATGCTGCACCCCCTGCTCCACAAACAGTATGACAGGCTACCGGGGGTGTAGAGAAATACGGTGTAACCAGGGCCATAAAGGGGAGCAAACATAGTAAAAGAGCACCTGTCAAGTGACAGCAGGGAGGGACAAGTGTTACATTATATATTGCCAAACGTTTAAAGGGGTTGTCCACTACTCAGAAAATGCCTTCATATTCACCCCGTTTGTCCATGTTAAAATAACAGCTGACAATGACCACTGGTGTCAGAGCCATTCCAGTGGTGCGGGCACTCACTGAGCGCTCACGTCATTGCGTCATTGGGCTCGGTGCCCAATCACTGCCTTTGCGTTTGGATGAATTGAACTTCAAGAGGAAGTCAGAGCTGCGGCTGCCACTCACTTCCACTTGATGTTCAATAAATCCGAAGGAGAAGACAGTGAATGTGGCACCAATAGGAGGCAGGGCGTAACGACCTCACATGACCCCAGAGAGTGAGTGCCCGCCACTGGAACGGCATCGGTACCAGGGGCGAGTTCAAGTGTTACTTTAATAGGGCCAACATGGTGATTGAGAGGGGGTTGTCCTCAACAACCAGAGTAGTGATAAAAAAAAAAAAATAAAAAAAAAAAAATGGCAAGTACAGACTTTACATGCTGCATATACCAAACTGCTGAAATAATTAAAGGGATCCAATCACCAGGATGTTCGTCTATAAGCTAAAGCCAGTGCTATACTGGCACTATCAGGCGGATTCTATACATACCTGTAGTGGTCAGCTCGGATGTTTACTTATTTCAATTTCCAAACCTAAGGCTATGTTCACACACTGCGTTTTTTACCTGCGTTTTGGGTCCGTTTTGGGTCCGTTTTTGCTGCAGAAATTTCTTGAGAAATTCTTGTAACCTTTCTGCAGACATTCCCCAGCAAAACCTATGGCAAAAAAAATTAGCTGTGCACACACTGCGTTTTTTTCTTAAGAAAATTCTTTCAGTAGATTTTCTTAAGAAAAAGAATGAGCATGTCACTTCTTTTCTGCAGCTAACTGCGTTTTTTGCCATAGATAATTGGCACAATAACGCAGGGAGCAACCAGCGGTAAAAACGCACCAAAAACGGACCGAAAACGCACCAAAAACGCACCGAAAACGCGGCAAAAACGCAGATGCGTTTTTGGTGCGTTTTTTAACACAGGTGCACTCTTAAGAAATTTCTTAAGAAAAATCATTTTTCTAGTGTGAACATAGCCTAAAAGTTTATAAAAAGGAGCTGCTTGTTGAGTGACAGGTGCACTGGAGCAAATAATATATTCATAGTCATCTCCTCCCTCTGTTAGAATTAGCATAAGTATTATACAGACGACTCACTTTGTTGCAGGACCTGTGTGAGGTCATACCCATGTGACCAGGAGGGGCGGGGCCTCAGCCAACCAAGCTGGATACCAGATCACATGGGTATGACCTCACACAGGGCCTGCAACAAAGCGAGTCGTTTGTGTAATATGTATGCTAATTCTAACTGGGGGAGGGGATAAGTATGAATATATTATCTGATCCTCAGCTGCTGTCACTCAACAAGCAGCTAAATTATATAAACGTTACTTTCTTGGATTTCAAAACCTAAACATCCGAGCCGACCACTACAGGTATGTATAGAATCAGCCTGATAGTGCCAGCATAGCACTGGCTTTAGCTTATACTTAAATTCTGGTGATTTGTTCCCTTTAACACGCTGCATATTGGAAAAAATGCAGCAAGGCTCAAAATGCTAAAGGAAAAAAAACAAACAAAAAACAAATGTTTGCGAGATTTCAGAAAGCTGCGATTATCCTGGTACTTTACATCACAGCGTATTTTATGCCCCATGTACTCTACCTGTGAACATACTGTATTACTACATAGCATCGGCTTGTACAAAAGCGCATTTAGACACAATGGACCTTGTGAAACAAAATGAAATGAAAGTGGTGTATAATAGATGGCTCAAATGAGCCCTGAAGGGTAAACACACACTATTTTGGCCATAATCACACATTTTTCTCTCGCACCCTAAAGGCCACGTCTCACTAAGGCTGCTTACACACATCCGGTTTGAGCCATGCGGCTCAATCCAGCTGTGAAACCTATGCAACGGATGCGGTGAAAACACTGCATCCTTTGCATACGTTTTTTACATGCGGCCCGTCCGGTTTTTGCCGCTTCTGGCATGCTACTAAGCATGCGCAGTGGCAAAAAACGTATGCGGCGGCCGGATGCGGTTTTTGCCGCATCGCGCCGCATCCGGCATCCATAGGGATGCATTGAGAAAAGCGCCGCATCTGCCGGATGCGGCGCGATGCGTTTTTTTTTTGCCGCACAAAAAACGTGCCAGGGAACGTTCCATCCAGCCGCCGCATCGGCTAAATCTGCCGCATGCAGCAAAAACCGGACCAATGCAGAATGCAGCACTAAATAAAGTCTATGCAGGAAAAACGCAACCGGCAGCAAAAAAAAACGGTTGCGTTTTTCCTGCAAAGTGCCGGATTGTGCCGCATAGCAAAAAACGGAGGTGTGAAAGCAGCCTAAGCAACATTGCTAACAACATCGCTGCTGAGGCACAACTTTTGTGACGTTGCTAGTGATGTCGCTGTGTGTGACATCCAGCAATGACCTGGCCCCTGCTGTGAGGTCGCTGGTTGTTGCTGAATGTCCTGGACCATTTTTTAGTTGTTGCTCTCCCGCTGTGAAGCGCACATCGCTGTGTGTGACAGCGAGAGAGCAACAACTGAATGTGCAGTGAGCAGGAGCCGGCTTCTGCGGACACTGGTAACAAAGATAAATATATGGTAACCAAGAAGCCCTTCCTTGGTTACCCGATATTTACCTTCATTACCAGCGTCCGCCGCTCTCAGCTGTCCGTGCCGGCTCCCTGCACACATAGCCAGACTACACATCGGGTAATTAACCCAATGTGTACTCTGGTTAGGAGTGCAGGGAGCCAGCGCTAAGCGGTGTGCGCTAGTAACCAAGGTAAATATCGGGTTGGTTACCCGATATTTACCTTAGTTACCAAGCGCAGCATCGCTTCCACGCGTCGCTGCTGGCTGGGGGCTGGTCACTGGTCACTGGTGAGATCTGCCTGTGTGACAGCTCACCAGCAACCTGTGTAGCGACACTCCAGCGATCCCTGCCAGGTCAGGTTGCTGGTGGGATCGCTGGAGCGTCGCTTAGTGTGAAGGAGCTTTAGACTTGCATTATTAGGCTATGTGCGCACGTTGCGTAAAAACATGCAGTTACGCTGCGCTTTGTAGCGCAGCGTAACTGCATGCGTCCTGCGGCCCCTGCACAGTCTATGGAGATTGTGCAGGGGCCGTGCGCACGTGGCGTCTAAGAGCGCAGCGCTTCGGCTACTGCCGAAGCGCTGCGCAAAAAGAAGTGACATGGAATCGGCGCTCACTACGGACATTTCTGCAGCGATCTAAAGCGCACATGTGCTCTTCAGATCGCTGCAGAAATTTCTGCAGGGCTTGTACGCAACGTGCGCACATAGCCTAAGTCTCAACCGCACACTGATCTTTCACTCAGGCCGAATACAGCCGAGGAGGAGAGAGAAGAAGCAAATCGCAGAGCAGCACTCCCTTATTGAATAACAATGGCCCGAGTGCAATACCTTTTTCCCCTCGCACTGCCCTCGTATTTTTACACTAGTGTGATCAATCCCTTAGTGTACGTTCCCACATTGCAGACTTTTTTCTGCACATAAAACTGCATCCTCTTGGCAGGAAAAAATCTGTAGAAAAAACATGCGTTTTTCATGCATTGAAAAAACACAAACCATTGACATGTCAATTGCTTGGTGGATTTTTTTCTCCACCAAAATCAGCAAGGAAAAAAAAAATTAGGATGCTCAAAGACTTCTCTGGGAACGTGTTTTTCCTTGCAGTATAGATTAAAATATGCAAAAAAAAAAAAAAAAAAAAACCCAAAACATAAAAAACAAAAAGATGATAAAAACGCAGCGTGAGAACACAGCCTTAGAGATACTTGGGTTATGTGCCCATGATCAGGACCCGCTGCGTCCTGGACACGGCGGGCTCTGACCTGCGGGGCTGCGCATCTCCTCGGCTGGAGACCATAGCTGCCCATGCCCATGATCTGGGCTCGGAGCGCTGCGGTCTCTCACTTGTGTTCTCCCTGCGGAGGACACTTGCAACTCCGCAGCAAAGCAACTGACATGCTACTGCTCAGAAAGTCGCACCGCAGGTCAGTGTTTGCTGCAGAAAAAACAAGCACAGTTGGCCCGGGATTTCTAGAAATCCCATCCACTGTGCTTGTACTGTACAACGCAGCATTTTGGATGCAGTGAACACTGATCGGGGGCACGCAGCCTTACACACAGAATGTCTGTGGGACCATTAAAAAACCACGCAGAAAATGAAAGATTGCACCTTATGTCTGTAGACAATTACTACATTTTTAAATACGTAGAAACAAAAAACAATCCTACATCTAAAAACGTATATAGGAAAACCACAGAGCGGGGTACTGTTATATTCAATATGCAAACAGCAGACTGGCAATAATGGGAGGTAAAAGGTAAATGAGCTGCAAAGTGTTGCTGAAGGGAAAGATAATGGAAATGCAAGTTCTATCGAGAAGAGAAATTAGTTAAACAGGGCAAAGAGGTATTAACCTCAGAAGCTGCACTAATTCTCCAGCGGAGATTAGAGTGCAGCCGGGGCATGAAGTCTAATAATTGTGGATACTATGGATGGATCGGGAGTGAAGTAATTAATCCACTCATTTTATTCCCTAAGGTATTTACAGAGAAAAAAAAACAACAAACCCCACACTGTTAGCAAGAGGATCTGGAAATAAAAAGGTGTGTAATGGAAATGCATATATATATATATATATATATATATATATATATATATATATATATATACACACATATATACATATATATATATATATATATATACACACATATATATACATACACGGTATATAAGCCAAAGACAGAGAAAAAGAAAACTAACTAGTAATTAATACACAAATTTAAGATCAAAACACAACTTCCACCAACCGGTATAAAAGGGAACGGTGGAACACGTGAAGCACACAGAAAAGCTCTCAGCAAAAGTGGATAATTGCTGCGCTACTCAATTCTTGGTTTTAGTCCTTCAGGCATTTTTGTACATATAGCCAGTAAAACAAGACTATGCCCCAAGAAATGAAATAAAATGGGAAAAAAAAAAAAAAAAAAAAAGGATTCCCGCATTCTAAAACATGATGTTGAGGTAGGAGGTAATCAAAGACACTAAATTATACAAATGTAAATGTACCCCGCACCTCTCTGGGGGAGGTCTGCACCTATCCATGGACGGACAAGGCATGCTGGATTGCTTTGTTGAACACAAGGATTGTTCTGAGTTTTTCTCGCATATTAAAAAGGGTTTTTTTTTGTCTGAAGTTAACAACTAAGGGGTACTTGTCACATAGCGAGATCGCTGCTGAGTCACGTTTTTTGTGACGCACCAGTGACCTCATTAGCGATCTCGCTGTGTGTGACACTGAGCAGCGATCTGGCCCCTGCTGTGAAATCGCTGCTCGTTACACACAGTGCTGGTTCATTTTTTGGACGTTGCTCTCCTGCTGTGAAGCACATATCGCTGTGTTTGACAGCGAGAGAGCAACAATCTGAATGTGCAGGGGGCCGGCTTCTGACAGCCTGCGGTAAGCTGTAACCAAGGTAAATATTGGGTAACCAAGCAAAGTGCTTTGCTTGGTTACCCGATATTTACCTTGGTTACTAGCGTCCGCCGCTCTCACGCTGCCAGTGCCGGCTCCCTGCACACGTAGCTGGAGTACACATCGGGTAAATAAGCAAAGCGGTTTGCTTATTAACCCGATGTGTACTCTGGCTACGAGTGCAGGGAACCAGCGCTAAGCCGTGTGCCCTGGTAACCAAGGTAAATATCGGGTAACCAAGCGCTTGGTTACCCGATATTTACCTTAGTTACCAAGCGCAGCATCGCTTCCACGCGTTGCTGGGGGCTGGTCACTGGTGAGATCTGCCTGATTGACAGCTCACCAGCGACCATGTAGCGACGCACCAGCGATACTGACCAGGTCAGATCGCTAGAGCGTCGCTAAGTGTGACGGTACCCTAACAACGATTGTGCACTTAGGTTATCTGACGTTTAGGGTCTAAACAACAAGTTTTCAGGACCAACAGAATTAACTATGTGAACTAATACAACTCAGGGCTCTTTCTACCTTTTTTTTTGCCAGTGGATCTATCCTCTAAGGCTATGTGCACACTAGAAAATAGACTTTTCTTAAGAAACATCCGCACCCTCTAGCAGAATACCGCACCCGCAGCAAAAACCGCACCCGCGTTTTTCCGTGGGTTGGTCCCTGCGTTTTTTTTACCACTATCTATGGCAAAAAACGCAGGTACCTGCAGAAAATAAGTGACATGCACATTAATTCCACAGGTAAATCCGCAGGTAAAAAAAAAGAAGGTTTTGCTGGGGAATGACTGCAGAAATGTTAGACACATTTTCTGCAGCAAATCCACAGTAAAATCAGCGGCAAATCCGCAGCATGCGCACAGGGCCTAATGGTATATCATTAGTCGAGCATGCCATCAGTTGAGCCAAACAACCCCGTTGATAGTCTGCATATAAAACATAACTCAGCTCTGCTATGCTGAAGCCGTACTGATACCAGCTGCATTTGCACCTAATAAAAAAAAAAACAAAAAACAAACAAACCCCAAAAACACACCAGATGCAAATATGACACTGCCTAATAAAATATCCCCCAGACTCTCTCATAACATCCACATTGCCCTATGATAGGTATACAGGGGTGTGCATGTTCATGTTTTGAAGATCCCAATGAACAACCAATGAACTGTAATGTTTGTAACAAATAATCGTCAAAAGAGTATGTTACAGACACTACATTGAAAACGATCTATGGTCAACTCATCCATAGATATATATATATATATATATATAAAAAAAAAATGCTCATGTTAATATCTGGCTCCATCACAGGAGAGCAGAGGGAGGGGCCTGCAGCACTGAAGTGAAGCAGTGTGCTGCTGGGAAATGTAGTTTTAAAAACATAATAGGACTGCTCATTCAGCTTTGTGAAGCTGGATGCACAGGAGGAGATGATAACGGGAAGAAAAAACAAAAACTCAAAAAAAATACAAGAAAAATGTGTTATTGGGCTTGTACTGTATATTGCTGAAAACGTTTTGCTCACAGCTGATTTTTTTTGTTTCAATGCAGCAGGTCAGGTGTATTGAGACCGGTAAATACTTGCTTGGCATTATAACATGGTGGCTGTGAATAGTGGCAGCTCAGTACCAGGTTTTAACTTCTGTAGGTACGCCAGACGTCAATTCACTGAAAAAGAGAGATTCTAAAAAAATTGAAGAACTGAAAGATGGTTATACAGCTTAACTCTTTATTACATGCACATTGTCATTAAGAGCTGGCAGCAAACTACCTACATTACTGTGTCAATATACAGAGGTGGGGTTCGGGGTACAGAGATCAGTCTATCTAGTTACATTAGGATCCACATGGTGTTTATAAGATGTGGTGAAAGACTGTGTTCTTAATGGGAACCTGTCATATAGAAAAAAAATGGTAATAACCTGCTGATATGGGTTTAATATGCAGGTTAACGTTCTGAAGCCACCTAGTGTGTGCGTTGAGAACCCCGCTGCTGGGAGGAAATGAACTTCATTCCTCCTGGCAGCCTTGGGATTTCAGTCACCACTTAGTGCTTAATGTGTGGCAGCTGTAACCGCTCCCCCTGCACTGACTGTTGTCTCAGCCTTGTATCCGTACAAAACCAACTGTCAGTCAGCGCCGGGGGTTACTAACACCGCGTCAGATGCGCTTGTATGACTTAAAGACTGAGCTGCTAGGAGGAATAAACATAATTTCCTCCTGGCAGTGGGGCTCTCAGTGCGGTGACTGCATGGCTTCAGAACTCTATTTACCTGCAGATATGGGGTTAATCTGCAGGTTAATAGCTTTTATATTACATGACAAGTTCCCTTTAAACAAGCTGTGCTTGTAATAGAAATCCATCTACGAGTATCTTAAAACCCTTGGAACCCTTTCTAAAGGCCGAAACACACTAAAGGGCTGGCCACCTAGCCCAACTCTGTACCCTCAATGAGAGCGCCATCGCCAGATTTGCTGGCATCAGCTTTTCTCTAGAAGACAATATGATTGCCAGTCAGAAAATGGCACATACCGGCTTATTTCCCCAGACGGCAAGTAGTTGTGCACTCCCATACACATCAAACTGTCGGATGAACCCGTTGACATCGGCCGATAATAGTCTAATGTGTATGGAGGAGATTCACTACTGTAACGCCAATAACGTCACTCCTAAAGCTGGGCACCTAATGCTGACCTACAGGAGCTACAGACTGGAAAATAAAGGAACAGCCAAAAGATGCCCAGTCAGAGCATTATCAGTCACGCATGGCCTAAGATAATTAATCAGTCTTCAGCAAGAACATTAGTTCCTTTAAGCAATTATGACCGAGCATAACCCAGGAAAGTTCTGGGACAAAACACAGAAGGTCCTGTGTAATCAATACAGGGCAAGCAAGGACAACAGTGCCACAATGGAAGGCTATGTGCGCACGTACATGCTGAAACCCTGCGTAATGAATGCAGTGTGGCTGCAGAATAGATGCGGATTTCATGTACTATGGATGCTGCTTCTCCCATAGGCCTCTTTCACACGTTCGTGCCTCCGGTACGTGTTTGTCATTTTTCTCACGCACCGGAGACACGGACTCACGGAGACCTAGGTATTGCTATGGTTTTGGACACACGTAAGTATTTGCGCACGGATCGTGTGTCCGTTCCGTACTTACGTGCGTCTGTGTATTTCTCACGCTGACATGTCCGTTTTATCTCCGGCATCACAGGTGTCACACGTAATGCAAACGGACCACACGGATGTGTTCCGTGTGACACACACTGGACAGAAGACATGTGTCTGTGAGAAAAAAAACAAAAAAACATTACTCACCTTCTCCAGCCCTCCTGTCTCTGCCGCTGCTGTCACTTGCTGCCGACCGCCGCTCATTATGCGAGTTGGGCTCTGCATGCCACCACATTGGATTTGAAATTAAACCTCTACAACAGAATTCAAGTGCAGATTGTAACGTTTAATTTGAAGGTTTGAACAAAAATATCTGATAGAAATTGTAGGAATTGTACACATTTCTTTACAAACACTCCACATTTTAGGAGGTCAAAAGTAATTGGACAAATAAACCAAACCCAAACAAAATATTTTTATTTTGAATATTTTGTTGCGAATCCTTTGGAGGCAATCACTGCCTTAAGTCTGGAACCCATGGACATCACCAAACGCTGGGTTTCCTCCTTCTTAATGCTTTGCCAGGCCTTTACAGCCGCAGCCTTCAGGTCTTGCTTGTTTGTGGGTCTTTCCGTCTTAAGTCTGGATTTGAGCAAGTGAAATGCATGCTCAATTGGGTTAAGATCTGGTGATTGACTTGGCCATTGCAGAATGTTCCACTTTTTTGCACTCATGAACTCCTGGGTAGCTTTGGCTGTATGCTTGGGGTCATTGTCCATCTGTACTATGAAGCGCCGTCCGATCAACTTTGCGGCATTTGGCTGAATCTGGGCTGAAAGTATATCCCGGTACACTTCAGAATTCATCCGGCTACTCTTGTCTGCTGTTATGTCATCAATAAACACAAGTGACCCAGTGCCATTGAAAGCCATGCATGCCCATGCCATCACGTTGCCTCCACCATGTTTTACAGAGGATGTGGTGTGCCTTGGATCATGTGCCGTTCCCTTTCTTCTCCAAACTTTTTTCTTCCCATCATTCTGGTACAGGTTGATCTTTGTCTCATCTGCCCATAGAATACTTTTCCAGAACTGAGCTGGCTTCATGAGGTGTTTTTCGGCAAATTTAACTCAGGCCTGTCTATTTTTGGAATTGATGAATGGTTTGCATCTAGATGTGGACCCTTTGTATTTACTTTCATGGAGTCTTCTCTTTACTGTTGACTTAGAGACAGATACACCTACTTCACTGAGAGTGTTCTGGAAATCAGTTGACGTTGTGAACGGGTTCTTCTTCACCAAAGAAAGTATGCGGCGATCATCCACCACTTTTGTCATCCGTGGACGCCCAGGCCTTTTTGAGTTCCCAAGCTCACCAGTCAATTCCTTTTTTCTCAGAATGTACCCGACTGTTGATTTTGCTACTCCAAGCATGTCTGCTATCTCTGATGGATTTTTTCTTTTTTTTCAGCCTCAGGATGTTCTGCTTCACCTCAATTGAGAGTTCCTTAGACCGCATGTTGTCTGGTCACAGCAACAGCTTCCAAATGCAAAACCACACACCTGTAATCAACCCCAGACCTTTTAACTACTTCATTGATTACAGGTTAACGAGGGAGACGCCTTCAGAGTTAATTGCAGCCCTTAGAGTCCCTTGTCCAATTACTTTTGGTCCCTTGAAAAAGGAGGAGGCTATGCATTACAGAGCTATGATTCCTAAACCCTTTCTCTGATTTGGATGTGAAAACTCTCATATTGCAGCTGGGAGTGTGCACTTTCAGCCCATATTATATATATATAATTGTATTTCTGAACATGTTTTTGTAAACAGCTAAAATAACAAAACTTGTGTCACTGTCCAAATATTTCTGGACCTAACTGTATAGTGCATACCTGAGACAGGGCAAGTGTAACAATCAGGAAGATCGGCCCTCACCACGTACGGTAGTATGATAAAACCGCTTTTCTTTGCATGGTCCAGAGCTATACAACGAGAGAACTATTCATCAGGTACATTACCAAAGCGCTCTGTGTGTGAGACGGCCGCAGACTAGTGACCTGCAGAGCATTGCTCTTTTTGTATACCTCATCACATCACGTGGTGGGTGACGATCTAATTGATATGTTACATTTCTAACATATATTATGATCAGAGCTACAGCACAGCTAATAATTATAGAAGGAAATAGGATTATCATCAGTAACAACCTGATACCCGCAGGCCGGATACTGCATTACTTACAGCACAGGCCCTTGGTTTGGTTAGCAGACTTGGCTGCCCTTGCCCCCAATCAGCTGATGTCCCCTGATTTTGCAGAAAGTGCCAGATCCCCCATTTAGGCTGGATGAGCGGGGTCGAGCAGCTGTGAGCTCCCTCCGTGGCTGAGCCAAGGGCAGCGGCCCCGAATGACCTGCGTTAAATAACGTCTTTGTTCCCATCTACATATAAAAGCAGTTCGGACACAACTTTGTAATTCCCATTTTCAGACCACTTTATACTGATAGTGAAGGATTCTGGCTCCAAACCTCCTAATGAGAAGAGCAGCCCCTGTACGAGGTGATCCGTCCCACTCCACCTCCATCATCATCACTAATCCAGCTCAGTAGTCAGCGCGCAGCATTTCTATTCCAGTTCTAGCTAGTCACTCACCCACATTCAGCACAGCCGGGCCGGCACTACAATAGTCCCCATTATTACAGGGGTCTGTGCTGGCAGCATTCATGTCGCACTGATCACACGGCCAGGTCTGCCATTCAGTAGTGGGAAAGCTGGGTAAAAAACCTCTGTGGGGGCTGTAATGGCAATTATACGAGTTACCCCCCCTCCCTAAATAACTCGTGGTCCTAATCCATGCGTCACCCTTATAAACTGTCTGCACGCTATATAGAAGAAAATCGTTGACAGGAAAGCCTTCCTGTGCTGGAGAGGACACAAGAGTCATACGGAGAGACCACAACTTTCCAGCCCTGCGCAATAGGGCCTGGCAGGAAGAGCGGCACTAAAGCTTTATGGTAATGGGAAATCCAGAGACCTACTGGGCACAATCCGCACTTGTGAGAAGGGATCCCAGACAAGAAGCCAATTACAAAGTGTACCTGGCAGAAACTGTCCAACAGCGCCACCACAGGGGAAATTAGACATTACACAATCAAGTCAGCGGATCATGATGTGGAATAATGGCTTAAAGGGGTTGTTCACTACTAGGACAAAGCCTGCTGATGCCATGTTACCCCCAGATAAAATAATAAAGCCTATATTCCCCTCCCATGTCGGCGCTGTTCCAGCAGCGTTACGGTTCGCGTTCTGGGCTCACAAGAGGCTGTGATGTCATGCAAGCCCCGCATCCAATCTGCACCGACTTCTGTATCCCCCACCTTCGGGTCCAAACGATCAATCTACAGGATGGGGGATCTGCGGCAGCCACTCCCTTCCTGTTCATTGCTCGCTTGGTCCAAAGGGAGAGAGACACAAGCCGGGTGCAGATTGGACATGGGGATTGCATGACGTCACAAAGTCACGTGAGCCCTGGGAGTGTGAACTGCGGCATCACATTGGTACAGGAGGAGAGTATAGACCATTACACCCGGCGGAAATGTGACATCATAGGGATTGTCCACTACCAGGACAAACCCTTGTAAGACGTGCACAAAGGAGTTTTTTGCCATTTTGAAGTGGTCAGCCTCTTCAAACAAACAATCCCTCTATGTGCACATATCCCTCGTCTAGAGGGAGAATCACTAACCAGTCCCCACACTGGGCAAGGAAAGAGGGTCCTGGACAGAGGACTCCCCGTCTATTAACGCCCCCTAAGGCCTCTTTCAGACGCCTGTGCTGTATCTGTTTTTTTCCATGGATACCACATATACCCATTCTAATCTATGGTGCTACTCACATGTCCATGCTTTTTCATAGATTGTGTGTCGGTGAAAAAAACATGTCCGTTTTTTCCCCCGGTAACACAAATGAGAAGACCAATACAAATCTAGGTGTCAGTGACAAACCAGTGCACGGGTAGGAGAAGCTTTGTAATTTATCCATCCGTTAATAATTATTATTATTAGGTCATAGAGGGCCAATATGTCAATAAGAAGTTTATTTTTTAAACTGGACAACCCCTTAATAAAATAAGCCAATTCTTAACAGGTTTTCAATGCAAAATGCGAATCTTACAAACCACAAAAACATTAAAGGGAAATTGTCACCAGGTTTTTGCCACCTAACCTGAGAGCAGCATAACGTAGGGGCAGAGATCCTGATTCCAGCCTTGTATCTCTTACGTGGCTGGAATCAGGATCTGATAAAATCACAGATTAATCAGCAGTAGCTTATCATTAGAGGACTACTTAGCGTGCTATCAGGTAGTCCAGCATATTCATGAGCTCTGTATAAGTGTTAAATCTGCAGCAGAGAAAACAGTGATTGTATCAAAAAGGACAGAAAACAGCTCAGTAAGGGTCCCGTTACACGTAGTGACGCACCAGCGATCCGACCAGGCAGGGATCACTGGAACGTCACTACATGGTCGCTGGTGAGCTGTCAATCAGGCAGATCTCCACAGCGATCAGAGATTAGCCACTAGCGACCTGTGTAACGAGGGCTCCCTGCTTACTCAGAACGGGCGCTCGTTGGTCTGCCGCCGTCAAACACGCCGATGCGTGCTGCACAGCAAGAGACCAACGAGTAATATATATATATATATATATATAAAAATGGCCCTGATCGTTTTGTCACGATCAGCGACCTCGCAGCAAGGGCCCGCTCGCTGCTGCTTTTCACACACTGCGTTATCGCTGGCGAGGTCGCTGGGAAGTCACAAAACCTGTGACGTTTCAGGGATCTCGCTGTGTGCGACGGGGGCTTAAGTGACACATCGCTGGAATCAGGGTCTCTGTCTCTACATTATGCTGCTCTCAGATGAGGGGGGAGGTGAAGGATTCCCTTTATACTCAGACTTCATGTCCAGATGTTGAGTAGATTTCGTAGTCGCACCTTATGTTGAGCCCTCATCCTTCCTAGCTGTATTACCCTGCTCTAGGAGATGTAACATTATTGTTAGAGGCCGGTTACCTCCGGTTTATTCCTTTTGGGTTGATCATTGTCTGCACACATCTTAGTGCCATGTAACATACAGAATAGCAGGCGGCCTGTAGTCACCAACTCTGCGGCTTACACACCTTTGTTGTGTTACCATAGTACACAACAGTGCCCATGTGCGGAGCATGCTCAGCATCTTCTGCTCCAAGACATTGCCTCACAAAGGAGGCAGAGAAGAAAATGCACATAGCAACACCCTGAGCTGTGTGATTGGCCAGCGTGTGCTGTGCGGTTTCCTCCGTCTCCTCATGTGAGCTCAGCTGGACGCTGCTCCGCTTCAGGATAGCAAGAAAGAAAGCCTCAAAAGTCCTAACATAATAAACACCAGCGCTGTGACCAGGGCGGCTCCGCAACAAAGAATAAAGGCTCTGTTCACATTCAGCTTACTCAGGCAGGAGGGCTGTGGAGAAAAAAAAATAAATAAAAATAGGATTTTTAGTGGAGTATTCCCTGATTAGATTTTGCTGTCAGCTAGAGGGGCCCACATCTGCCGACCCGCTGTAGAGGAGAGGAGCTGCACAGAGTAGTCGCCATGATGCCACAGGCAGGCACGGCAAAACGAGCGCCACACCGGGGACCCCAAACAATTAGATTTCAGCCGCCCGAAGTCCTAGTGTAAAGCCCCTCATAAAATAGAGAAAAGTCAGACATTTTCACCCATAGCAAATGCTCATTGGCTGATTCTGCAAAATGGCAAACATTAAATTCTCATCATTGACTAAAAGCCCCATCAGCCTGATCATAAGCGCTATCTGTATGATCGGCCCCCAAAATCCACCACAGCCAAGGCAGTCAGATAGCCAGTGACAACTACAGTCGTCTCACATGTGCTCCAGTAGGAGTATGTACTCCCTTCAAGGAGTCTGCTCTCAGTTATGACTTATACCCTAGTACCTGTATCCAGTAAGGCTCAGACTAGATTCTAAGGCTAAGTTCACACTTCAGTTGTTTTGCATCAGTCACAATCCGTAGCCTTGAGGAATTACGGAATCCTGCAAAATATTTTGCAGGAATCCTGTTTTTCCCCATAGACTTCTATTAGTGACGGATTGCGACTGATGACCCTGCGTTGCATCCGCTGCGTCGCGGTCCGTCGTTTTTGACTGACCGCCGAGCGGGGAGCAACGCAGAATGTAACGTTTTTCGGGCCGTCAAAATTAACGCGCCGCGCAGGAATCCGTCGCCATCCGTCAAGCTTGTAATGCATGTCTATGGTGCTGGATTCCGTCGTAATCCGTCTTACAACAGAATCCAGCGCAGGATTCCGTCATGCTCTACTGAGCATGCCCAGCATGCTTGGCACGCCCACTGGGCTGTCCCAAACACAGACGGATCATGACTGATCCGTCAAAAAACGGACGCACAGCGGATGTAACGGACGCAACTGATCCGTTTTTTCACAGGATTCCTGTGAAAGGAATCCTGTGAAAAACACATCAGTTGCATCAGTTGACATCTTGAAAATGACTGATCCGTTGCTGACGGACCTGACGGATTGAAAACACAGGATGTGTGAACTTAGCCTAAGTCCTATGCCTATATGCACGGATTACCTTCATAAAGGAAGCCGATGACACTGCCGGAAAATACATAACCATGCAAATATCCCATAATAATAAAATAATAATACTGGTATATAATTTATATATCTCCATGTTACGTTTGACCCTTAGCAAATATATCACACACAGCCATATACACATTTTGGATCAGGCTGGCCATTCTACTCTTAAGGGGGAAAAAGAAGCTTCTACTGAGAAGTTGTCAGGCATTTATGGGGCCAGAGAATGCCCATCAGATCATTACAGCATAGATTTGCATCTTTATCTTCGAATACACAAATGCATATGGCTGATATCTAGTGAAGCTTACTTATCTTATGCAGCCTTGTCCAATCATTGTCAGAGCATATCACAGCCTGTAAATAGGGGGATGTGCTGCCATAAATATGCATATTGTACGTGGACCGCACAGCCCTATAGGAGTATTCTGGGCTTGAAGTAAACTTCTGCAGACACTAGATGTGATTTGCAGATTGTCAGGTTTCAGCTCTGTTACCTGCCTGCGATCAATATACTTAAGGTGGTGTCACACATAGCGACGCAGCAGCGATCACGACCAGCGATCTGACCTTATCTGGATCGCTGCTGCGTCGTTACACAGTCGCTGGTGAGCTGTCAAACAGGCAGATCATACCAGCGACCAGCCCCAGCTAGCAGCGACGCATGAAAGCGTAACAAAGGTAAATATCGGGTAACCAAGGAAAACACTTCTCTTGGTTACCCGATATTTACCTTAGTTACTAGCGTCTGCCGCTCTCACGCTGCCACTGCCGGATCCCTGTTCCCTGCACTCCTAGCCAGAGTACACATCGGGTTAATTACCCGATGTGTACTCCAGCTACGTATGCAGGGAGCCGGCACTGGCAGCGTGAGAGCACACCACTTAGCGCTGGCTCCCTGCACTCCTAGCCAGAGTACACATCGGGTTAATTACCCGATGTGTACTCCAGCTACATGTGCAGGGAGCCGGCACTGGCAGCGTGAGAGCGGCGGACGCTGGTAACGAAGGTAAATATCAGGTAACCAAGGAAAGGGCTTCTTGGTTACCCGATGTTTACCGTGGTTACAGCTTACTGCAGGCTGCCAGACGCCGGCTCCCTGCTCCCTTCAGTTCGTTGCTCTCTCGCTGTCACACACAGCGATGTGCGCTTTACAACGGGAGAGCAATGTCCAAAAAATGAAGCAGGACATTCAGTAACGACCGGCGACCTCACAGCAGGGGCCGGGTCGTTGCTGGATGTCACAGAGACAGGACGTCGCTGCTACGTCACAGAAAATGGTGGCTTAGCAGCGACATTGTTGTCGTCGTCGCTATGTGTGACACCACCTTTAGTCACATGCCCACCAATTTCTCATCCTCACTATTTAGATCATTGAGAGAATCTGGAAAAATAAACATACGATTGTCAGTATGCAAAACACATATTTGCGGTCAAAAGACAACTTCTCAAGGAGGGAGTGGAACTGAATCCTGACAGTGGGCCTATTGAACATTGTCTGGATTCAGCACTCTGCAGTCACATAGGAAATGTAGCTGAAAACCCACCAGAACCTTTTCATGATCCACATCCTGTTTTATCATTGATCAGTGCTCCTTATAGCCAGATGTCTGCCTTTATAAATTGGCCTTGATGGAAAGCTTTTGGCCTTGTGCGCACGCTGCTTTTTTGGTGCAGGTTTGGGTGTAGTTTGTGGTCCTAAACTGCATGTATAACGTTCTCCAGCAAGTCTATGAGAAATCTGAAAGACTGCACACATTGCTTCTTTTTTGCCTGCAGTTTTGGTGGCAGAAAAAAGATGCAGCACTTCTTTTCTGCATTTTCCATTGACAATGTTAAAACAAAGCAGGGGCAAAAACGCAGGCAAAAAAAATGCATGCGTTTATCTTTTTTCCTGCAAGAGGGTGCGTTTTTCACCGGAGAAACAAATCGGCAGTGTGCGCATATAGCTTTATGCTGTTTTTGGAGTCTTACATAGTTAACATATATTGCGTGAAAGAGGCTAATGGCCCACTGATCTCTCACCTTTGCCATTGTTAAGGCCACGTCACACTTGGCAACATCGCTAGCAACATCGCTGCTGAGGCACGACTTTTGTGATGTAACAGCGATGTTGCTAGCGATGTTGCTGTGTGTGACATCCAGCAACCACCTGGCCCCTGCTGTGAGGTCGCCGGTTGTTGCTGAATGTCCTGGACCATTTTTTAGTTGTTGCTCTCCCGCTGTGAAGCACAGATCGCTGTGTGTGACAGCGACAGAGCAACAACTGAATGTGCAGGCAACAGGGAGCCGGCTTCTGCGGACGCTGGTAACCAATGTAAATATCGGGTAACCAAGAAGCCCTTACCTTGGTTACCTGATAATTACCTTCGTTACCAGCGTCCGCCGCTCTCCCGCTGTCAGTGCCGGCTCCTGCTCCCTGCACACGTAGCCAGACTACACATCGGGTAATTAACCCGATGTGTACTCTGGCTAGGAGTGCAGGGAGCCAGCGCTAAGCAGTGTGCGCTGGTAACTAAGGTAAATATCGGGTTGGTTACCCGATATTTACCTTGGTTACCAAGCGCAGCATCGCTTCCACGCGGCGCTGCTGGCTGGGGGCTGGTCACTGGTTGCTGGTGAGATCTGCCTGTGTGACAGCTCACCAGCAACCCGTGTAGCGACGCTCCAGCGATCCCTGCCAGGTCAGGTTGCTGGTGGGATCGCTGGAGCGTCGCTTAGTGTGACGGTACCTTTAGCCTTCAGTTTATAAGACTGAAGAGGGTGAACACTAGCTCTATCAAGATGTTTTAAAGTATGTCTTCCACCTTCACATCATGTAGGGGCATGTGGGTTCCTAGAAAACCTGACTTGGCAAATAAGCAGAATCGATCTGGTATCTGTAACCTATTGACTAATAATCTTGATATTTTTATACTAAAGCGGATCTGTTGGTATACATTTTTAAAAAGATCTCTAAGACCTGATGAGGTTGGTGTAGTTAGTGTTAAAATCCATGGTTGTATAATCCTGGTAGTAGGATGTGCATTTTGAGTCCAGAAATTGATAGAAATGGCTCATGAGACCAAGCTTCTCCTCCCATCCAACCTGACTGACCGCTGCAGCTTTTACTGTGCAGTGAGAGATCTCAGCAGCAGGATGCTGAGGACCTATTCATAAAGGCTAGATAAGTAGTTAGAGTTACAATTTCATAAAGGTGTAAGACATCTATTAATGTATGGGTTGTCTTAATTTGACAGATGATGACTTTGTGGCACATTAGTCTTCTGTTCCTAGGAGAGCCACTGCAGACGCCTTCTCTCCTCTCCCCACAGAGGACACATGTATACTCTGCCAAGGCAAGTGTACGTGTCTAGCGAGCTTGGGAATGATATTAGCTGACAATTTTCAAAGGTGTACTTACTTTTTGTAGAAGCATTTTAAAAGAAAAACTTCAAGGACAGAATGAAGCCTGTGCTATATAGGAGCAAATGAAACATTTCTTGTTTAGTAGCCTTGATGCAGAATACACAAGTAAATGATACTTTCGCTGGTAAATAGTGTGTCCTTGTATGATGTCTGATAAAGGTGTCTGACGTAACCCCCTTCATTCTAAAGGTCTGATATTGACAGGATGAATGCTGCTGCTGAGCCTTTACTGCACGTGGAATAGTGCCGTTATCTGCAGGGCGTGGGGAAGATTATAATGCCGACATGAACAATCCAATCAAACAATGGAGTGTTTTGCTTGTTCTTGATGGCATATTGTTTCAAGCCTGTAAGGGGTACTTCTCACATAGCGAGATCGCTGCTGAGTCACGGTTTTTGTGACGCAGCAGTGACCTCATTAGCGATCTCGCTGTGTGTGACACTGAGCAGCGATCTGGCCCCTGCTGTGAAATCGCTGCTCGTTACACACAGTGCCGGTTCATTTTTTGGACGTTGCTCTCCCGCTGTGAAGCACACATCGCGGTGTTTGACAGCGAGAGAGCAACGATCTGAATGTTCAGGGAGCCGGCTTCTGGCAGCCTGCGGTAAGCTGTAACCAAGGTAAATATCAGGTAACCAAGCAAAGCCCTTTGCTTGGTTACCCGATATTTACCTTGGTTACTAGCGTCCTCCGCTCTCACGCTGCCAGTGCCGGCTCCCTGCACACGTAGCCGGAGTACACATCGGGTAAATAAGCAAAGCGGTTTCCTTATTAACCCGATGTGTACTCTGGCTAACAGTGCAGGGAGCCAGCGCTAAGCAGTGTGCGCTGGTAACCAAGGTAAATATCGGGTAACCAAGCGAAGTGCTTTGCTTTGTTACCCGATATTTACCTTAGTTACCAAGCGCAGCATCGCTTCCACGCTTCGCTGCTGGCTGGTGAGATCTGCCTGATTGACAGCTCACCAGCGACCATGTAGCGACGCACCAACGATCCTGACCAGGTCAGATCGCTGGTGGGATCGCTGGAGCGTCGCTTAAGTGTGACGGTACCCTAACTGTGGTAGAAGCGGTGTAACGACTGCTTGTTTCCATTGGCTATAACTGAATCGTCCTTGTAATAATGTTATCATGAATACTAATGTGATAAACCTATTTATGTTCAGGTTTTTATCCCCCCCCCAATGCACTGTTTGCTAGGTGCAGTGTTTATTGTGCGTTTGTGTTTTTTTTATTATTTATAAATCATAACAAATATTGCCAATGGAAAAAAAACAAAACACAAAAAAGGATGTAGCTGGCCGTGCACTTTAGATGGCTGGTGGCCGACAGCTCTCTCAGCGGACTCTCCCATACACGAGTGCTCGTTTGGCCAAGCGCTGCTGTGCTCTCTAAAAGGCACCGTGACTGATGTGTCGGCTGGCAGACTGTCTCAGGGTACGGCCGTGACACACATGCCCGATCGAGATCTCTTACTAGCATCAGTCGGCCGGCACCCCTGTGCCACTTAGATCGTAAGCAGAACAAGTCGATATTGGTGGGCTCAGTCATTGTTGGTCTCATATGTATGAGGGCCTTGTGTGAATACAGCCTAAAGCTATGCACGCATGTTGCGTAATTTTATGCGTTTACGCTGCATATTGCACTGCAACGGAAATGCATGCGTCCTGCATCCCCAGCACAATCTATGAAGATTGTGCATAATCCAGCCACACGTTGCGTTAGAGAGCGCAGCGATTTGCTGAAATTTTGATCCAAATCGCTGCACTCAAAAAAGCAACATGTCACTTATTTGGTGTGTTATGGATGCTGCTCCCACTCTGTCTATGGGAGAGGCAGCATCCAGAGCACATGAAAGCGGTATCTATTCTGCAGACACACTGCATCCATTACGCAGTGTTTGCAGCGATTTGAAGCGCACATGCACTGCCAAATCGCTGCAGAAATTTCAGGATGGACACTATGCAACGTGCGCACATAGCCCAAGGGTATGTGCACATGACATCTTTTGGTCTGGTCACTGTGGTATTATTACATGGGGGAAAAAATGCTGACAGATCCCCTGATATTATTGGATGAAGACCCACCATGCTATCGCACTTCCCCAAAAATAAGACTCTGTCTTATATTTATTTTTTGCCCCGAAAAATGCACTAGGACTTATTTTCAGGGTAGGTCTTATTTTTGAGTAAACAGGGTTAGGGGTAAGTTTACCCCCCCCCCCCCCCCCCCCCAAAAAAAAAGCCAAGCCCCCATCCCCTTCCCAGGAGACTCACCAGACCATGGATGTCTGTTGCCCATAGGTCTCCCTACGATCTTTGGTGGGCGTTCCCAGAAGATGTGCTCCATGTGATCCTCCCCTGCTTCTGTCTGGTACTCACATCAGTTCACACAATCACACACACACTTCATTTTAGAAAGAATGACAGGCCCGCAACAATACTTGCCAGACGCCAAACATGAGGACCTGCACGCCCAATCACACATCAGATCGCACACACACTCACCGCATCTGGTGATAACGATTGCTTCCAGCCAGCAGGGGACCTGGGACACAGTGCAATGGAATGCATGGAGGACCTGCGGTGGAACAATGCATTCCTCCCCAGGTCCTCACGCTCCACGGCACCGCGTCCCAAGTTCCCCTTTAGGCTGTTTTTTTTTTTTTTGGGCGCATGGACACTTCATCATTGAACCACGACTAGGGCTTATTTTCAGGGTAGGACTTATTTAGGAGAAACACAGTAGTGTCTGAGTATGGTATATAAAAATAAAAAAAAAAAAATATATATATATATATATATATATATATATATATACACATAATTATATATACATACACATATATATATATTATATATATATTTATATTAATTATATATTCTTCAGGTATGGGTTTTTTATTTTATGGTGCTACAAAAAACAGAAAATGAAGACAAATGCTCTACGCCTCATGAATGTATCACAAGCATTTATGCAAAACCCCAGGATATCCTCATGCTTTTCAGAAGCTGCTGCCTCTGGCCTCGTCTTTTACATGAAGGCCTTTGCAGACGTGAACAGAACAGACTATGCTGATTTTTTAATCTTGCTGTACAGATTCTTCCAAGCACAAAATCAAATTGTAACATCGGTCAAAAATCAGTGACCTACTGTCTGCTGCTCATCTCAGTTATTGACGTCACATAGTAATGAACGCCCAGCTAGCACAGGAGGCCAGGAAATTGGGACGCAAGGACAATGAAAAACTTAGCTGAAGCCATCTGAAAACGCTCCGAGTGATGCAACAGTCATCTGTTTCAATGGAAAACAACAGCCCAAGCCCCGAGTGTTTAGTTACCAGAGGACCGCAGCCATGAACACTGACTAAACCTGAAAACCTACACACGTCTTAGCAAGAATCCTTGAAGATAAAAAACACAAGGTCTGTGCTATTTTCAGCAGATCTATGTTAAATATGCAGGCTGATGGAAAGAAAACGGGTCAGAATTATCTGCAAGTAGCGGGAGGCGGTGGGGACAGCTCGGTCAGCGGCCCGGCCATTGGGTGGCGTTAATGAAGCAAAGCGCAAAATAAAGACCCTTTATAAGAGGGCTCAGGAGGAAAAATAAACCCCAGAGCCCAAAAAATTAGGCACTTAACTCATTCACTCCAACAAGTAACAGCATAAGTGGCTGATAGTTAAAGAAGTTAGTAATCAAATAAAGTGTTGGTGCTCAGCCCAATTATCAAAAGGCTTTTACACGTGTCAGCCATCCACTACTGGACAACTTGTGGCCGATATAAAAACAATTAATACTCATTCCCAATAGCGCCTGCTGATTGGCTGTTGCAAAGTCCCTTCAACTGGCAAATTCAGCAACGCCAACATGGTAGGAACAGGGGGGATACAAGAGCTAAGCATCGATTGCTGTATTTATATGAGGCACTGAACCGATTAGGCACCGGTTGCCCAATCCCTTTTAATAACTGATGATCAGGCAAGCTATCTGGTGGTCATTTAATAGCAGGTCTGGACCAGCCTACCACGCTTTCATGAGCACAGAACGATCACTGTTAGCAGCACATAGCCTGTTTACATAGGGCAATGTCTAAAAACAAACAAAACATTACACCCAACGAGCGAGTGTTCCCTCGTTTGTCGGGTGACTGCAGGCTTGTTCAGGGACCTGGACAGCACTAAAGCGACACTACAGACCCTTAATCAGAACTAACAGGAGATTCATGCTGCCCGAAACCCAGGCAAGAATAAATATCAGTCATTAGCTGCCATGTATGCTGCGGCATTTCAGAGAAATCATAGTATGAAAAGCTGATCGGGGGACTATGAATACCGGAGGACTAGTCCAAGGCAGGTCACTAGTGGCTTTTTCTGCCCGACTCCCCTAGACCGACAGGGTTCTTCCTATGTGTGCAAGAGACCGGTCAGTGTAGTGGAGGAGGGCGAAGAGAACAACTAGGAACCAGAGTCTTCGACTAGCCACCCATGCCACATGGTTCCTGGCCGGCTTTTCCGAGTACCATATACCATCTCTGATCAGCGTGTCAGAGAAACACACACACACACACACACACACACACACACACACACACACACACACACACACACTTAGTAAGTCAGTAGCTCGAGCAGCATGAGTCTGTCAGGTTCCCTTTAATTATAAGGATTAGTAAGGGGGGGGTTAAATGGTTGGTCCTACCTATTATAAAGTGATTTCGTATCAATATACCATGATGGCATACCCCACTACGTGCTGCTGAGGTTAGCATACTTTAAAGGAATATTTAAAGAGAACCTGTCAGCCGGCTTTCGAACTATAAAGTAAATGCATGGCCATAATGGTGCAGTGATGGTGATTAAATGGATACCTGCAGTGAAGGAATTCAATCTACGGTTGTTGAATAAAAATCCTGTAAAGTTTTCATGCGGACGTCTTCTGTGCATTGGGGTGCATCATGGCGGGACTTGGGGTAGGGTCTTCTCCTTATCCACCCCTCTGTTTCTTCTAGAGGTCACTGATTATTCAGTGACCTGCCTCCTTTTTGACACCCTGCACTGCCACCATGATTGCGGTGGGCAGCGCAATTCTGCAGGTGGGCTACAGGGCTTCAATAAAATGGCACCAGATTCTACGCCTGCGCAAACCAAGATTATAGCTCAATTACCTCTTCATTAAAGGAGTTATCCGACATACACTGCAAAAAAAATTGTAAGCTAATCTGTGCTGTATTTTCATATAAATCACCCCTACATTGTTATTTTTAGTTTTCTAACTTTTGTTCCTCTTGAATTCACCCTTTATTCTCTGCAGCTCCTTGTTTACATTCAGCTCCAACAAACATGACAATTTCCTGTATTCTTGGTTGACAAACCTCAGGTCAGAGCTGGCACCACCCAGCCTCAGTGTCCAGAAACGCCCCCTGCCCGGCCTCAGTGTCCAGAAACGCCCCCTGCCCGGCCTCAGTGTCCAGAAACGCCCCCTGCCCGGCCTCAGTGTCCAGAAACGCCCCCTGCCCGGCCTCAGTGTCCAGAAACGCCCCCTGCCCGGCCTCAGTGTCCAGAAACGCCCCCTGCCCGGCCTCAGTGTCCAGAAACGCCCCCTGCCCGGCCTCAGTGTCCAGAAACGCCCCCTGCCCGGCCTCAGTGTCCAGAAACGCCCCCTGCCCTCCCTCTGCACATTCAATGGCTGTCAGTATTCTGCCCAGCACCTGACCTCTCAGCATGTGACAGAGCAGAGATCCAGCTTCTCTCATCTGTGACACAGCAATCAGCTCACATCCCATCAACAATGGTAACAGAAAGAGTTGTTACATGTTCCTCACCCCTTATAGATAAATGAATACTGTGTAAGGCCCCTTTCACACGTCAGTGATTCTGGGACGTTTGTACCTTTATTTAAACGTACCAGAATCACTGACATACGCAGACCCATTATAATGAATGGGTCTGCTCACACGTCGGTGATTTTTCACTGCACGTGTCTCCGTGCAGCGTACCCGCGTGTGCGTGATTGCCGCACGGAGACATGTCCATTTTTTTCTGGCATCACTGATGTTCCACGGACCACGCAGTGGTGTGATCCGTGAGACACGTGCCAGAAAAAAAACGTGCTTTTAAAATAAAAAACATTTTAACTCACCCGGCGTCCAGCGATGTCCTCTGCAGCCCGTTCTCCCTGCTGCTTCTGAGCCGGCTCATTATTGTCGCGCATATTCATGATGCGCGACACAGCCGACCCGGAAGCAGCTGCTGCGGGGGTCAGCGCCGGCCAGATGCTGCACCGCGGGAGCGATCAGCACCATGGAGAGCGGGAGCAGGTGAGTTGATTACTAAGTGCAATCACGGGCAGTAATCTGTAAGTGACAGTAAATAAACACATACACCAAGAAAAAACAATTTTTTGTAATTAAATACATCACCCTCATAAGCCTCTTGATTAGGCTACATTCACAGGACTGCCCCGTTTTTGCGGTCTGCAAAAAAATGGTCATGTTTTTTCACGGATGCAACTGTGTGGCATCCGTTCAGTTCTGTATATGGTCCGTGTGTCATCTGCGTACCTTCCTATTTTTTTCATACTGCAAAAAAACGGAAGCAGCTAGATAGAGGGATAGATACAGACAGATAGCTAGAGGGATAAATAGAGGGATGGATGAATGAATCAAGGGATAGATAGAGGGATAGATAATAGATGAGAAAGACCAATATAATGTCCTACCCCCCCCCCCCGCATATTCTAAGCTGGCACCCTTTGGTGCCTTTCATGTGGCACTAAAGGGTGCTTAGCCTTGTATTTAGCCAATAAATAAATAAATAATTAAAAAAAAAACGGACGTGAGGTCCCCCCTATCTTTTGTAGCCAGCTAGGGTAAAGCAGACGGCTGCAGGCTGCAGACCACAGCTGGCAGCTTCACCTTGGCTGGTAATCCAAAACAGAGGGCACCCCACGCTATTTAAAATTAAATAATTTAAAACAAAAAACGTGGGGTCCCCCCCAAATTGCATCACCAGCCAAGGTAAAGCGGACAGCTGGGGTCTGATATTCTCAGACTAGGGAGGTCCACCGTTATTGGACACTCCCCAGCCTAAAAATAGCAGGCTACAGCTGCCCCAGAAGTGGCGCATCCATTGGATGTGCCAATCCTGGCGCTTTGCCCCAACTCATCCCGTTGCTCTGGTGCGTTGGCAAACGGGGTAATATATGGGGTTGATGCCAGATGTGTAATGTCACCTGGCATCAAGCCCTGGGGTTGGTGAGGTCAGGCGTCTATCAGATACCAGACATCACCAACCCAGTCAGTAAGAAATAAAAAATAGACAACAAAAAAAGTTTTATTTGAAAAAACACTCCCCACATTCCCTCTTTCAACAATTTATTGACAAGAACAATCCAATCCGGGTCCGGCGTAATCCAATAAGGGGGTCGCACGGCGATCCATACCATAGTCAATGAGACTCCCAGTCAATGAAGAACAAAATGTTCCCCATTGGCTGGGAGAGCCGTGCAGTGACCTGAGCTAACATCAATAGGTCAGCACAGGTCACTGCAGGGGATGCCGAGCGCTGCCATCAGGAGGTTAGATGAGATCATTACCTGCAGTAACGATCTCCTGCTCTGCTGACGTCAGCGCTGTCACTGACTTCTATGCTCGCCGCGTTCTACGCAGTACCGCGAGAGCCCGTGACGTCACTGCTAGTGACAGTCTCGGGCCGCCCGCGAAACGGGCAGAGAAGGCAGTGACGTCAGGAGGCAGGAGATCGTCACAGCAGGTAATGATCTCATCTAATCTAAGGGCTGGTTCACACTAAGCGACAGAGAGGTCGCTGTTACGTCACCATTTTCTGTGACGTAACAGCGACCTTGTAAGTCGCTGTTATGATCGCTGCTTAGCTGTCAAACACAGCAGCCGAAGCAGTGATCATAACCGCGAGAGCAGGGAGCCGCGCACACTGCTTAGCGCTGGCTCCTTGCTCTCCTAGCTACAGTACACATCGGGTTAATTACACGATGTGTACTGCAGCTACATGTGCACAGAGCAGGAGCCGGCGCTGGCAGCGTGAGAGCGGCGGAGGCTGGTAACGAAGGTAAATATCGGGTAACCACCTTGGTTACCCGATGTTTACCTTGGTTACAGCTTACCGCAGCTGCCAGACGCCGGCTCCTACTCGCTTCATTTCGTCGCTCTCCTCGCTGTCACACACAGCGATCTGTGTGTCACAGCGGGGAGAGTGACGACCAAAAATGAAGCTGGACATTCAGCAACGAGCGGCGACCTCACAGCAGGGGCCAGCTCGTTGCTGGATGTCACACACAGCGACAGCGACGAGACGTCGCTGCAACGTCACAGAAAATGGTGACGTAGCAGCGACATCATTGTCGTTGTCGCTGTGTGTGACACCACCTTTAGCAGTCAGTGTCCTGCTCCCTGCCAGCCCTGCGGCGTGAGAAGCTGCTGATACTGCGGGCAGACACTGACATTGCAGTGCGGGCAGCTGCGGGGCTGGCTGGGAGCGGGACACAGACTGCACGGGCAGTGATGACAAGCAGCGCTCGTCATCCCCGCGGCTGCACGCACTGCAGGGTGAGAAGCAGCTTATACTGCAGAGGGGGGCAAACACTGACACGCTGCAGTGTGGGCATCCGCGGGGCTGGCGCGGGACACAGACTGATGCACACACACAGGTGACCCATGATGACACAGACAGCGCACACGGGGAGGGGGGGGGGGGACAGTTCCCAGGGCGTCAGGCAGTAAACATGATAAAGCGCTGGGGACACAGCGCTGACAGTGTATCTGACAGCAAGTGTTCCTTGCCTTATTGAACTGGACACTGAATCGGCTGGAATTCAGGGCGCACGTAGCTGGGCACAGGAGGGAGACTATGGAGTGTGTGGGAGGTTGTGGGCAGAGTACGGGGTGCAGGGGAATGTGTGGGAGGGTGCAGGGAACGGGGGTGGTTACTCCACGCACTGTACAGCCCAGCAGGGAAGCGACATGCTGTTCCAGATTTGCATGTCAACATGGCCCTGCCCATGTAGACATGAAATGACCGGAAGCAGCAAAAATCGCGGCAGGAGCGGTCACATGACCACTCTGAGCCGGGGGAGAGGGGCTTACAGCAGGGCAGGTAAGTGGTCTACTTACCTGCCCCAATGTAGCCCAATAGTGTAATAATGAAAAAAAGTCAAAAGAAGCCGGATAACCCCTTTAAGCCAAAATCTTGATCTGTGCTGCCACTTTATTGAACACAGTGCGCAATATGAGTCTACAGACTGTCTTCAATGTAATGGAGCCAGATGCAGCGCAGATCAAGATTTTAGCTTAGGCTACTTTCACACATCCGGTTTTTGCAGTGCGGCTCAATCCGGCTGTGAAACCTATGCAACGGATGCGGCGAAAACACCGCATCCTTTGCATAAGTTTTTACATGCGGCCCATCCGGTTTTTTCCGGTTGCGACACGCTACTGAGCATGCGCAGTGGAAGAAACCGCATGCGGCGGCCGGATGCGGTTTTTGCCGCATCGCGACGCATCCGGCGTCCATAGGCATGCATTGAAAAATGCGCCGCAGCGGCCGGATGCGGCGCAATGCGTTTTTTTTGCTGGAGCAAAAAACATGCCAGGGAACATTCCATCCGCCGCCGCATCGGCTAAATCTGCCGCATGCGGCAAAAAACGGACGGAACGCAAGCCCATGTGGCACAATGCGGCGCCAATGCAAGTCAATGCTGGAAAAAAAACTAAACCTGTGGCAAAAAAAAAAAAAACGGTTTCGTTTTTTCAGCAGAGCGCCAGATTGTGCCGCACTGCTACAGCCGGATGTGTGAAAGTAGCCTTAATGAAGTGAGCAAACTGACATCTTGGTCTGCGCATGCACCGCATCTGACACCATGTTACTGAAGGCCTGCAGAATCACACCACACATGGCAGCTGTGCGAAATTACAAAAAGGAAGCAGGTCACTGAATAATCAGTGACCGAAAGAAGACCCTGCCCCCAAGACCCCCCCCAATGCACAATTAATCAGTGGATGAAAACTTTAGAGGACGATTATTCAGAAACCACAGATTGGATTCCTTCAGTGCAGGTATCCATTTCATCACCATCTCAGCACCATTATGGCCATGTATTTACTTTATAATGCTAAATCCTGCTGACAGCTTCTCTTTAAGAAGGGTCTGAATTAACTAGTAACCAACTAAATGCGTTCCTAGGCCTCATTCAGACACGGGTTGAGTTTGTTCGAGACACCTGACTAAACCGTAGCAACCTCAGGTATACATAAGGCTGTTGAGTTCAGGTCGAAAGACCAGTCCATATCCAGCCTAAACAACAAGTCTAGAGAATAATCTCCCTAAAGTATTCTTAGCCAATACTTACCGATCATTTCCAACATTACCTACAGTGCAGTCCAGGCCCTAACCCCTGAGCAGCACTGGCACGCGTTACCTGGCAGGCGGAGTAAGAAATAACTGCCAACAACTGAATATCTTGGTGCCGGACAACAGAGAAAACACAGCATAGGCCCCTTTAATATCACTTTAGGAGAAAAATGGGC
>NC_134356.1:489782965-489892515 GCF_048569485.1 Anomaloglossus baeobatrachus | reverse complement strand
CTGCGCATGCGTGGTCAGGTGCCGCTGTGGATGGCTGCAACCTGTACATTTTAGGCCACGGTCACTCACTGTTTGGTGAGTTTTTTACCTCAGTATTTGTAGCTAAAACCAGGAGTGGAACAATCAGAGGAGAAGTATCATAGAAACAATATTTCTTGTATTTTTCACCCACTCCTGGTTTTGGATAAGAAATAGTGATAGTAAACAACTCACTAAATACTGAAGGTCTGCACGGGCCATAGAGAGCGTCATGTCCTGTGGCGATGTACTGGCACAAGAAGCCACCTCCGTGTGCGCAGGAGCCCCCTTAGCCGAATGAATAGGTTGCACATTTCTGCCAATGGTGCCTGATACTCTGGGAACGTGTCTGGAAAAAAGATTCTCCACAGATCACGGGGAGAGATGGCATCGAATCCACTGGCACAAAACATTCCCAGAGAGGGTTTAGTCATCCTTACTAGTGGTGAGAGAGCACTGCCATGCTCAGGTGCTCGGTACTAGTGATGAGCGGGCACTGCCATGCTCAGGTGCTCGGTACTAGTGGTGAGAGAGCACTGCCATGCTCAGGTGCTCAGTACTAGTGATGAGCGGGCACTGCCATGCTCAGGTGCTCGGTACTAGTGATGAGCGGGCACTACCATGCTCAGGTGCTCGGTACTAGTGATGAGCGGGCACTACCATGCTCAGGTGCTCGGTACTAGTGATAAGCGGGCACTACCATGCTCAGGTGCTCGGTACTAGTGATGAGCGGGCACTGCCATGCTCAGGTGCTCGGTACTAGTGATGAGCGGGCACTGCCATGCTCAGGTGCTCGGTACTAGTGGTGAGAGAGCACTGCCATGCTCAGGTGCTCAGTACTAGTGATGAGCGGGCACTGCCATGCTCAGGTGCTCGGTACTAGTGATGAGCGGGCACTACCATGCTCAGGTGCTCGGTACTAGTGATGAGCGGGCACTACCATGCTCAGGTGCTCGGTACTAGTGATAAGCGGGCACTACCATGCTCAGGTGCTCGGTACTAGTGATGAGCGGGCACTGCCATGCTCAGGTGCTCGGTACTAGTGATGAGCGGGCACTACCATGCTCAGGTGCTCGGTACTAGTGATGAGCGGGCACTACCATGCTCAGGTGCTCGGTACTAGTGATAAGCGGGCACTACCATGCTCAGGTGCTCGGTACTAGTGATGAGCGGGCACTGCCATGCTCAGGTGCTCGGTACTACTGATGAGCGGGCACTGCCATGCTCAGGTACTCGGTACTAGTGATGAGCAGGCACTGCCATGCTCAGGTGCTCGGTACTAGTGATGAGCGGGCACTGCCATGCTCAGGTGCTCAGTACTAGTGGTGAGCGGGCACTACCATGCTCAGGTGCTCGGTACTAGTGATGAGCGGGCACTGCCATGCTCAGGTGCTCGGTACTAGTGATGAGCGGGCACTGCCATGCTTAGGTGCTCAGTACTAGTGATGAGCGGGCACTGCCATGCTCAGGTGCTCGATACTAGTGATGAGTGGGCACTGCCATGCTCAGGTGCCTGGTACTAGTGATGAGCAGGCACTGCCATGCTCAGGTGCTTGGTACTAGTGATGAGCGGGCACTGCCATGCTCAGGTGCTCGGTACTAGTGATGAGCGGGCACTGCCATACTCAGGTGCTCGATACTAGTGATGAGCGGGCACTGCCATGCTCAGGTGCTCGGTACTAGTGATGAGCGGGCACTGCCATGCTCAGGTGCTCGATACTAGTGATGAGCGGGCACTGCCATGCTCAGGTGCTCGATACTAGTGGTGAGCGGGCACTGCCATGCTCAGGTGCTCGGTACTAGTGGTGAATGAGCACTACCATGCTCAGGTGGTCGATACTAGTGATGAGCGGGTACTAGTGATGAGCGAGCACTGCCATGCTCAGGTGCTCTGTACTAGTGATGAGCGAGCACTACTATGCTCAGGTGCTCGGTACTAGTGATGAGCGAGCACTACCATGCTCGGGTCCTCTGTACTAGTGATGAGCGAGCACTACCATGCTCAGGTGCTCGGTACTAGTGATGAGCGGGCACTACAATGCTAGGTGCTCGGTACTAGTGATGAGCGAGCACTACAATGCTAGGTGCTCGGTACTAGTGATGAGCGAGCACTACAATGCTAGGTGCTCGGTACTAGTAATGAGCGAGCACTAGAATGCTCGGGTGCTCGGTACTAGTGTTGAGCGAGCACTACAATGCTAGGTGCTCGGTACTAGTAATGAGCGAGCACTAGAATGCTCGGGTGCTCGGTACTAGTCATGAGTGAGCACTACCATGCTCAGGTTTTTGGTATTTGTATCCAGCAATTTGATGCTCGGATGGGCTTGACTTGTGTACCGAGTATGAAGGAAGTCAATGGGGAACTCGAGCATTTTTCCAGAAGATCATTGGAAAAAATGCTTGAGTTCCTTATTGACTTTCATTATACTCGGTGCACGAGTTGCACCCATCCGTGCGTCTGACTGCTTGTTACGAGTTCCATGGTAGCGCTCGCTCATCACAACTCACCACAAAAAATGCACCAGCCAACTCAGGTCAAAATGGCAAATGCAGTTGCAGGATGCAGCCGGCCCCACATGTGATACTATCATTTTACTGTATGTAATTTTTATTGCCCAATTTTCTGCAGGATGCAGCCGGCCCTCTGGGTGTCTGTCCTGTGTGCTAGTGCACTTAAATAGTGCTGGGCAGCCCGCCTGATCTAATAGAAGGGCGTCATCAATAAACTCTGAGCCGGACGCTGTACATTGCACATATCTGTGGGACTGGTGCCCTATGTAAAACCTCATTAGTGTGCAAGTTTAAAGGTATTCTCTTTTCTCTTTTTCCCTGAAGAAGGAGACGGCTTATGTCTCTGAAACGCGTTGGATGCTGTAATAAAGAAAGAGTTTTTCAATATAAACTACATCCTGGCAACAGTGGTTTCTTAGCGCGGCTAAAACCCGATTCTCACATATATATATATATATATGTCTTTTTTTCACTAAGTCTTCACGGGGCTGCTGCTGGAACCACGCGGACACTCATATGCTTTACAAGGGGTTGTGACTGGCACAACCGCTCCAGGTGAGTGTATCTTTCTACATCCTTACACGGTTAATACCGGGTAAAACCCTATTTGCGCCTTTTCTCCCCCCTTTCAGCAAGTTTAATACCAGCAGCCACCCCCTCCATGATTTGGTAGGTTTAAAGTGGCTGTCTCATCAATATTCTGCACCTGTGTTACCCATACCTTTATCATGGGGGGCCGGCTGCATCCTGCAAGTGCATTTGCCATTTTGACCTGAGTTGGCTGGTGGCTTTTTTGTGGTGAGGTTTTTTTTTTTCTTTCTTTGAATTTATGTCCTTTTCGGTGAATTATTTTTGAATACAGTGTAGGGACTCGTAAGCATGGGGGACCCTTGACGTTTGGGTTGCAAGCTTATGTATTTTGGCCAAAATATGGAACAATACCTCATATTTACTATCATTTTGCTCGCTCATCACTAGTACAGAGCACTCAAGCATGGCAGTGCTCGCTCATCACTAGTACCGAGCACGGCAGTGCTTGCTCATCACTAGAGATGAGTGAACCTTTCAACGTTCGGTTTGGATATCTTTGGCGAACTTCCTGATGTTTGCCGAATGGTTCTTTTAACGTTTTTGAATTCAATGGGAAGCCAAACCTAAGGCAGATAAAACACCTTTGGGGGGGTCGAAAAGCTTCCAAAACAGCAAAAATATGTTTTACAGCGCAGCTCCTCTGTTTTGGCACAGCTATTAGCTTCTTAGACTATTGACATAAGAAATATAGAGGTGGATGAGAGATAGGTGTAGTTCTGGTGGTACCACCCCCCTGCCAGTATAGACAAGACACAACTTGGAGACCCATCTTGGAGTCTTGATATTTAAAAGCATTTAAGTCAGACGGCAGGACAGTGGCATCATTTGCCCCCCCCCCCCCATTTACCCATAGTGCCTTTGCAAAGCAGTCAAGTATGGTGCATGCAACACACAGGATGTGGCCTGTCATTTCCATTTTAATAGTCAAGAGATGAATGAGTGAAAGGATTAGGTCTCTTTCTCCCACACCCCCGCCAGTACAGGAAAGAGACAATTTGGAGACCCTACTTAGAGTCTCCAGATTTCCAAAAATGAAGATCAAACAACAGGAAGAGTGGGAGCAATAGCCAGATATCCCTCCCGGAAGGACCTAGCCAAGGAGTGGCTCTTTTTAGAAGACCACCATATTAAGTGGCCCTTTTAGTCAATATCCATCTCTTTGACAAGTTTAAAGATATGACAAGAGAAATACCGAGGCCAGGTATCCATCCACAGACAGCTGTTTCGGGGTATTGCCCCTCATCAGTGTGGAGTAGGATTCTGGCTAGGTGGGAGCAATGCCTAGTAGACCAGCAAGACAAAACAATCACTGATCTCAGGGAGACCAGCCAGGCTAATTACAGACCTATTTCTTTACTGAAAGGTGACATTAAATTATTTTCAAAGATCTTAGCTGACAGACTTGCTCCCTTGTTACCTTCTCTCATCAATACGGATCAAGTGAGATTTGTTTAGGGATGAGAGGCAAGAGATAATACCATTAAGACAATGCTTATCATTTCAAAATCTTAGGCTATGTTCACGCAGGACGTTGTTACAGCGTTTTTTTCCTGACCAAAACCTAATCTTGTGGCAGGATGTCTCCTGGGAGTCATCTGTGGTTTTGGTGCACTTTTTGTGGCAATTTTACAGCGTTTTTTTCTGTGATGTCAAGACCAGCAAGGGTTCAAGAGTACCTGAGTGCTGGGCCGGGCTGGGATTGACCTGGATCCTGCACTCGGAAGTTAAAAAAAAAAAAAAGTAAAGCAAGCGCACTATACTTACCAGTCTCCGATAGATACTAGAGTGTATGGGCTCCTTCCAGGTATGGCGTCATTTAACAAGCCCCTATCACACGGGTGGCGGGGGACGAAGCATGATTGTAGTGGAAGGGAGAAAACATCGCCAATCTCACTAACCAGACCGGTCACGCCCACTAACCCAGCTGGTCACGCCCACTAACCTGGAAGGAGCCCATACATTCTAGGATCATCCGTACCTGCTCCCGCACTCCTCCTACTTCCAGTGCCGCTCATTAGCCTCATGCATATTCACTGCTTCCCCCCTCACCCCCCTTCACTGGAGTCTGGGGGTCTATCGTACAGTAATAAATAAATCTAAAAAAATGATGTAGAGTGCCCCCATATTATGATACCCATCATAGATAAAGCCCATGGCTACAAGCTGCAGCCCCCAGCTGTGGGCTTTATCTTGGCTGTGTATCAAAATAAGAGGGACCCCATGCTGTTTTTTTAATTATTTAACTAAATAATTAAAAAAAGAAACAGCGTGCTGTCCCCCCAATTTTGATACCCAGCCAAGATAAAGCCCACAGCTGGGGGCTGCTATTATCAGGCTGGAGAGAGCCAGCCTAAAAATATCAGCCTCCAGCCTCCATTCCCCTATCCCCACCACCATTTAATTGCCGGCCAAATACCCTGGATCAATTCTGGGCCTAACTGGGTTTTTTATTAACCCAGTTAGACCCACCGATCCAGGGTACCTGCGAGTCAACCTGTCACTAAGGTGAAAAAACCGTAGCAAAAGCACTGAAAAGAATTGACATGTTCATTCTTTTCATAATGCAGCAAAACCAGAGGTGGTTCGCAAAACCATCAGAAAAAAATCTTGACGTGTTTGTGTGTGTGTGCATGAGATTTCAGAAATCTCATAGACTTTGCTGGGACTGTAAAAAGCAGTGTTTTATTAGCATGGATTTGCATAAAACCAAGGCAAATCCATAGCTAAAAAACGCTGCAAAAACGCCCAGTGTGAACATAGCCTACATCTAACTCCATACCCCTTGGATTGCTGTCCGTAGGTGCTGAAAAAGCATTCGATACCGTCCACTGTAGATTTTTGGAGGAGGCATTGCATTAGGTAGGTATTGACACACATTATTTCCAGAAGATTTTTGCTTTAGGTAACGACCCCATAGCTCAGGTTAGAATTAACAATATGTTGTATTCATCTTTTAAAGTTAGAAATGAAACCAGACTAGGCTGCCCATTATCTCTCCTATATGTTATAGTGATGGAACATTTAGCCAATTCTGCTAGAAATAATATTAACATACATGGGATTAAAGTGGGTTCTAAATCCTATAAAGCAGCTCTTCAGCAGATGATCTCCTCTACGTCTCTCAACCTCTGGTTTCCTTGCAACTTTAAAGTAAATTACTCAAAAGCAGAAGCTTTAAACATTTTACTTCCACAGGACGGAATACAACATATGATAGATAAATTTACCTTTAAGTGGTAATCGGAGGCATTAAACTATTTAGGTGTGTTCATACCTTTTGATTCCTATAAACTTTTTGAACACAACTGTCAGTCACTTTTAAATCGAACTTGTAAAGGTCTTATGTCTTATCGTAAATTGATTAAGAAATAACGTCTGGAACACCAATTCGGAGTCTGAACTGGGTGCAAAAACCTAAAAAATCTACACTATATGGAGAGAAGTCATGCACACCAGTGACTATGTAAGGGGAATATATGAAAAGCAGAAACTGCTGTGTGAATACTGACATGAAAAATCCAATAGCTATAATTAAGAATTGATTTGTAGTCTTTCATTTGTGAACCTGGCCCCACCACACCTATTGCCAGTCCACATTATACGCATATATAGCCTGGGTCTCAGCTTCCCATACACGGTAAGTTTTTTAACTACAAACCAAAACCAATGATCACAGGAGTATTAGAGCAAAAAAACAAAGAAAAAACTCCTAAAAGATTATTTATTAGTATTAATATTAAAATTATTAAATATAAAAGCTATATTGCTTCTGCCTATCTACTCAGTATAGATCGGTCATGTGGGGTGGATGTGGAGAAAGTTTGAGACGATAAGTGAGATGAGTGCTGATAATCTCTCAAATATAAGTAAGCCAACTATAGTAGTTGTGATTTTAGCAAGGTAGTCGCCCTATGCTTATGGAAGGGGGGGGGGAGAATTTTTTCTGTCCCTCCCTGTCGCCTACCTGCCAGCGGAGGTGCACCATAAAGTATTGGGTGCCCCCCGCTCCTCGTCGTCTCCCCCTATTCTCTCCCTGCAACCCGCCAGTTATCAAGGGAAACACCCAACACCAGAAGATGATAAATAGTGCCAGTTTTCATAGGTCAATAGATAATATTCAAAAACACGGTTGCCATAAATATGACGACCATAGATCAGCTGCACAGGCACTTAGGTCTGCGCAGTCATGCAAAAGAGTATTTTATGTATATATTCACTGTAAATCTAGAAGAGATAATAACAAATCCCAGCAGGGATAACTTATCTGCTGGGACCATCCAGTGACATATCCCGACGCGTTTCCCCCCTATATATGTTTAGGGGTTCATCAGGGAAAGTTCAATGGGTTTCATATCCAATCCAAACAATTTCTCTCTCGCTTTCATTGGGGGACACAGGACCATGGGTGTATGCTGCTGTGACTAGGAGGCTGACACTAAGTAGACATAAAAAAAGTTAGCTCCTCCCTAGCAGTGTACACCCTGAGCCGGAGGCGGATCCCTGCCAGTTTTTTGCTTAGTGTCGTAGGAGGCTGATGTGGGCCCATATCTCTGTGGGCCAACCTCAGCCTAGGCTATTCCTTTTTTCCGTTTTTTTTTTTCGTGCTATACGGCGCCGCTCAGCCTTCTCATCTCTTCTAGGTTTTTTGTCTCTTCTGCAGGGTTAAAGTCCCTGCATCAGAGAGAACCCTCGCCTTCTCCTCCCCCACGGGGTACTGTCCCCCAGGGTTGTCTGAGGGCTCGAGACACCAGGCCCTATCCCCCTCCTGCCCCATGGTACCACCCCAGGGGCTGCTTGGGGACCGACATTGTAAATTGTTTAAGGGCACACACTCCCCGTCGACCCCTATGGTACCGTCCCAAGGGGTGCTTCTGGTGGAGGAGACGAGGGATCTCTGGACCCGATGTCAATCGCAGGCTGCAGCGCAGGAGCGCTCATAACACCAGGCCTCCCCCAGCGTTCTTCCTCCTACCCTGGGCCCAGGCAGTGGATTTCTTCAGCAGCGCAGGAGCGCTCTGCAGCGTTTCCCTAGCTCCCCAGCACTTCCCCCTGGTGGCTTCCAGGGGCAGACTGGACTCACCGGCAGCCGCAGCATCGGAGGAGGGGGCCGTGGAAGAGCGACGCCGCCAGGATGCAGGTAGGATCTCTCTCCAGCAGCGCTGCGCTCCCGGCGGCCGTTCACTAATTTAGCTCCCGGCTTCGGACCTACCTTGGGCCGGTGTGCTCCACCCCCCTGTTTGCGCACGCGCGTTTTTCCGGCCACGCCCCCCTTCGACTTCTGCCCGGAGACAGCCAGCCCAGTGCTGCAGCACGCCCACATTCCTCCCAGCATCCCCTACGATGAAGGATCCAGGGAGAGGATCACAGCTACAGCGCAGGAGCACTGATCAGCACCAGGCCTCCCCAGCGTTCACAGGGGTTCGTGGCTACACAGTGAAGGAGCGCTCAGCAGGCCGGCAACTCTCCAGCAGGCAGGATGGGACCGAGGACCACAGCCTCGCCGGCAGAACGCAGGTAAGACTTCGCTGCGCGCCCGGCGGGCCGTCCTCTAATCTAGTCCCCTGCTTCGGCCTACCTCATCAGGCCCCCGCCTCACAGTGTTGCGCGCGTTTTCTTCCCATGCATAACCCCTGCAGGTCCTGCCCGGTCCCAAGCCAGCCAGCCCCCCTACTGTATAAAAAAAAAAAAAAAAAAAAAAAGGGGAAGGGCTGCCGTTTCCTCTTCAGCAATGCGCCCCCCGCGTTTTCTGAGACCTCTGTGGACCTGGGTGGGACACAGGACCCGGGTGAGTGCTGCTCCTGCTTAGGAACAGCCGATATCTCTTTAATTTTGTGCCCCTTTTTTTCCTGTCTCCCCCCTAGCGTCACTAGTGGTTTTTTTCTAAGCACCTCATAGCTTTGTATGCATGCACAGCCTGCTAGGTAAAATCCTCCCATCCAGGCTACGCCCCCCGCTCGGCTTGCGCCCCATGTCACTGCCAGCACCCGAGCTCCGCTGCACGCCCTTATCCGGAGGGGTAGACCCTCTATCCCAGTCTGTGGACTCTCTCTCAAGGGCGTCTAGGACCATCGCGCAGGCGTTGCAGTCGCTTCCTGCGCCCGGCCATGCTCCCACGGTCCAGCTGGCTCTGGACAACAGTCGGTCTGATCCAGACCCGATCACTGGAGCGCAGAAGGGGACCTGCTAGGCCTCCTTTCAAAGCCTCCCGGAGATCTCATCACCTCCAGGCCCCGAGTGTTCCTCGTTCCCGAGGTCGGCCGACCCTTTATTCAGGAGAAGAGTCGGATGCAGCCTCAATACTGATTCCAGATCAGAGGACTGAGGTCAGAGGTAAAGTGGATAGTCCGGCTAAAGCGGTAAGTCATACGCTAGAGCTCCAGACGGACTCTGTGGATACCCAGTGCTTGCATGTCTCCTTAAAACAGGTTAAGCGGGCACACAGGCAATTCGGTGACCATCCAGTCGTTCCTGAAAGTCTGTACAAGCACTGACGACAACCGGTCAAGATATTCAACAAGGATAAGTCGTTTGTTTTTCTTGTTCCCTATTCCCGAGGCTCTCAAGAGGGAATGGGCAGGCCCGCCTATGGTCGCCCCGCTGTTTTTTTCCGGCGGTCACCTTCCAGCACTATCTCTCCCGCACGGGGCATCGCTCTGAGACGCCACAGGTCAAAACACCTAGAGAGTTGCCCGTTCAGTTTTTCTTCAGACGGCAGACACAGTACTCCTACTGCCCTCGCCACCATCTAGCTGGCAGCATCCAGGATGGCCAGGTCCGATAACCTCCACAACGTTTTTTTCGCGCGGGATCGAGCAATCCGGAGTTCACAACCTGGCACACAGTTTGCTCTAGCGGGTGAGTACATACTCATCGCATCTCTGTCAGCAGCTTACTGCCCAGTGAAAGCGGCTAGCAGCACGGGGACCATCTGTCGGGCGATCTGGCTCAGAGCCTAGTATGCGGACGCGCCTTCTAGGATATCACTTACAGCCCTCCCCTTTACAAGAGGTCGTTTGCTTGGGGACTGGCTGGATCAGGTTATAGACGAAATCACGGGAGCTTCGGTTCCACACGCACGAGAAAACCAGGTTCTCGCATAGGAACAGGAAGATTCCGTACCTCAACGCACGCCCTTTCTGTTTTTTCTCAGCCACGCCAGACATCGGCGACGACGTCCGGAAGCAGGTCTATCGTCGGACATATAGGTCGCACCTATTTTTGCCAACAGCACAGATGTCCTGCGTCTCGCAATAGCAGACGATCATTTTTGGTGGTTCCGTACCTGGTCGTCTTGTTGATCAGGGGTTCTTCTTCTTTTTGACGACTGTCGCCTAAGTGCTCAGGTCACCATCGATATCCTGTCCCGACTCGGCTAGCTCTTCAATCGGAAGAAGCCCTCTGTGGCCCTGGCCAGCAGGATTACCTGTCTAGGCATGGAGTTCGATACCATCCAAGGATGTGTGTCCCTCCAAAGGGACCTCCAGATTACTCTGTCACTCCAAGCCGAAGAGTCATCAGTCGGATGGTGGCGGCAATAGAGGCGGTTCCGTTTGCCGCTTCCACCTTCGTCTCCTTCACCTCACTTGGCCGAACAGATGGGCAATTCTCTATTCACCTTGACTCGCAGGATCCAATTGACTCCGGGAACCCACCGCTCGTTTTTTTTATGGTGGACCAGCGGCTCTCATCGGTCCAGTGGAATGTTTTTTCATACCAATACACTGGCAGGCAGTCAACACCGATACCAGTCTTCTGACTGGAGAGCGGTGTTCCGAAACACACGGCTCACGGTCGTTGTTTTTATCCCAGGAGAGCCGTCTGCCTATCAATTTTTTTTTTTTAGGGATCAGAGTTTTTTCTCCGAGCCCTACAGAATTTTTCTTTTCAGCCTTTCATACAAGAATCGCCATCCAGTATTCAGTCGGACATCACCTGGGCGGAACAAGGAGCGTCATGGCGATGGCATAGGTGAAGAAGATTTTATAGTGGGCATAGCCTCACCACTCCAGATTTTGTCCGCAATCATTTTTCCCGCCGTGGAGAATTGGGCAGCAGACTATATCAGCAAGGTCTGGCGGCAGGCGAATGATCCTTCAACAGAGAGGTTCTTCAAATGGATCTGCCTCAGATGAGATATTCAGAATGTGGACCCGATGGCTTCTCGATTCAACAATCAAGTCACAAGAGTCCTCAAGAAATTCAGAGCAGGGGGCATCCCAGTGACTCTCATTGCCATAGTTTGACTCAGGCAAGCGTTGTTCGCAGAGCTCGCGCAGTTCATCAGACACCCACGGTGGCGTCCAGATATTCTGAACCTCCTGTCGCAAAGTCCTCTTTGCCATCAATATTCATGGGTTCTCAATTTGACCGCATGGCTGTGGTACCATGGCTATTAGCCCAGGCAGGCTTTATTCCACAGGTGTTACAGGCCATGGTCAGAACTCAGAAGCCTCCGTCTTCAAACTTCTACTACCGCACCGAAAAGGTCTCCTTTCAAGAGTGTGAGGTCAACGTCAACTCATCTCCACTGGATCTGTCACCCCCAGAGTTACTGGCCTTCCTACAGTCAGGCTTACAGGCGGGTCTCTCGCCAGCAACCTTCAAAGCGCAGGTGTCGGCTCTATCTCTTTTTTCCAGAGAATTCTTGCATCTCGGCCTCAGGTCAGGACGTTCTTCCAAGGAGTCGTTCATCTGGCACCGCTGGATCATTCCCCGCTAGAACCATGGAACCTCCAGCTGGCTCTAGGTTCTCGTCAATTAGCCCCGTTCGATCCTCAATCTCACTCCTATCCGGGAAGGAGGCTTTGTTGAGGACAGTCACCTCAATCAGGGGAAGGTCTGCCCTGTGAGCCCTCTCATGCGGGTCACGTTTTGTCTCGTTCCTTCACCAAGACGAGATTGTTTGGCACCCGTCTCAGGTTCTTTTCCTACCGGATGTAGTATCTGAACGAGGTGATGGTGACTCCATTCTTCGGTCCAGCCTCCATTCCATCCTTGTAGAGGTCACGGCTTTTACACCGGATCTAGTGCGAGCTCGGAGGAGTTACGTTTCGAGATCCGCGCCCTTCTGCAGCTTGGACAACCTTTTCGTCCTGTCTACTGGACCCAGGAGGAGCATGCCGGCGTCCAAGGCTACCACTGCGAATTGGATCAGGCCGGCCATTTCAGAGGCCTACAGGATTAGAGTCAGCCGAGGGGTGTAAAAGCCTTTCCACCTGTGCAATTAGGGCGTCTAGGACAATCGGACGCCAAGCGTCAGCCGAGCATGTCTACAGAGCCGCCGCGTAGTCAAGTTTTTCTTACCTTTTCCAGGTGTTCCAGGATACAGCAAGGGGCTGTCGCACACCTATGATAACCCGGTTTACTTTTGCACCGAGCATTCTTACACAGTTTTTGGATATGTTTTGAATCTGTATGATTACTTCTGTTCCCACCCAGGGACTGCTTTTGGACGTCTCATGGTCCTGTGTCCCCCAATGAAAGCGATAGAGAAAGAAGGATTTTTGTGTACTCACCGTAAAATCTCTTTCTCTGAGTCTTCATTGGGGGACACAGCACCCACCCTGTTTGAATATTGGGTTGCTCTTAGTCGCCGGATGTTACTGGTTCTTTATGGAAACACGTTCTTCGGTTCCCCTACTTATTTATGTTTTTATATACAGTATAGGTTTAGATAAGATACTGTGTGTTTCTTGTTATTACCTTGATTAGTTATGGTTGTTCAGGTTTCTCCTACTACTGCTTGTACACTAAACTGGCAGGGATCCGCCTCCGGCTCAGGGTGTACACTGGTAGGGAGGAGCTAACTTTTTTTTATGTCTACTTAGTGTCAGCCTCCTAGTCACAGCAGCATACACCCATGGTCCTGTGTCCCCCAATGAAGACTCAGAGAAAGAGATTTTACGGTGAGTACACAAAAATCCTTCTTTTTCCTTCTTGGACAATCTTGCAACCAAAAAGCGATATCAATGGCCTATAATACAGGGCGAATCGTCTTCCATGCGATGACTGGTTGCGCTGCAGGTATATTAAATCCCACGGTGCCGTCTACCTGCAGGAGGTACACCCTCCCGTGGCAGTTTCTGCCCTTTAAATGGACGGGTATTTCCCGCTCCACCAACTTTATTTTTAAAGTTCTTTAACTGCATGAGAGGACACACACTAGCTAGGGACCCCAACGTAGAGAAATACTTTGGCGTAGTGTTGGGGCTCTATTGCATTGATCAATTCAATAGCTAAATTTCTCTTTATTCATATGTTCATGGCAGTAATGCAGATTCCATTTTCATATTTTCACTCTTACATATAGCTATTGGATTTTTCATGTCAGTATTCACACAGCAGTTTCTGCTTTTCATATATTCCCCTTACATAGTCACTGGTGTGCATACCTTCTCTCCATATATTATCGTAAATTGAAACTGTCTTGGTTCAGAAAGGTGAACACGCTCAAAATGGTTGTTTTACCTATTTTCTGTGTATATTTCAAACCATTCCCATAACTCCACCCCACAGCTTTTTTTGCTCTGATTAGGTTTGTTTTGGGTAGACATAAGGCCACCTTACACGCTGCGATATCGGTACCGATATCGCTAGCGTTGGTGCCCGCCCCCATCGGTTGTGCGACACGGGCAAATCGCTGCCCGTGGCGCACAACATCGCCTGTACCCGTCACACTACTTACCTGCTCTGCGACGTCGCTGTGACCGGCAAACCGCCTCCTTTCTAAGGGGGCGGTCCGTGCGGCGTCACAGCGACTTCACTAAGCGGCCGCCCAATCAAAGCGGAGGGGCGGAGATGAGTGGGACGTAACATCCCGCCCACCTCATTCCTTCTGCATTGCTGGCGTGTGGCAGGTAAGGTGAGGTTCCTCGCTCCTGTGGCATCACACGTAGCGATGTGTGCTGCCGCAGGAACGAGGAACAACATCGTACACGCTGCAGCAGCGATATTTGAGAAGTGACCCCCATGTCAACGAGGAGCGATTTTGGACGTTTTTGTAATGATCCAAAATCGCTCCTAGGAGTCACACACGAGATCGCTACAGCGGCCGGATGTGCGTCACAAAATCCGTGACCCCAACGAGATCGCTGTAGCGATCTCGTAGTGTGTAAAGCCCGCTTAAGTCCTAGAATTGTTATGCAAATCGTTACTCATCCTAAATCTATGGGTGGAATGGGTCTTCCTAATTTCAAAACTTACTTTCATGCTCTATCCTAGTTCGTCTATTTGATTGGCATTTTCACCCAGGAATTAAACAGTAGGGTGATCTTTTTTTTTTAATCCCTCTTTCCTTTCTGGATATTTAACCCCTTCAGCCCCCGGGCACTTTCCGTTTTTGTTTTTTGCTCCTTTTCTTCCGAGAGCCGTAACTTTTTTATTATTCCGTCAATCTTGCCATATGAGGGCTTGTTTTTTGCGGGACGAGTTGTACTTTTAAATGAAACCATAGGTTTTACCATATATTGTACTGGAAAACAGCAAAAAAATTCCAAGTGTGGAAAAACTGCAAAAAAAGTGTGATCGCACAATCGTTTTTGGGATGTTTTATTCACCGTGTTCACTATATGGTAAAACTGATGTGTGGGTATGATGCCTCAGGTCGGTGCGAATTTGTAGACACCAAACATGTATAGGTTTACTTGTATCTAAGGGGTAAAAAAAATTCACAAGTTTGTCCAATAAAAGTGGCGCACGTTTTGCGCCATTTTCCGAAACACGTAGCGTTCTTATTTTTTGGGATCTATGGCTATTTTTTGCGTCTCGAGCTGACGTTTCTAATGGTACCATTTTTGCGCAGATGCTACGTTTTGATCGCCTGTTATTGCATTTTGCGTAAAACTTGCGGCGACCAAAAAACGTAATTTTGGCGTTTGGAATTTTTTTGCCACTACGCTGTTTACCAATCAGATTAATTGATTTTATATTTTGATAGATCGGGCATTTCTGAACGCGGCGATACCAAATATGTGTATATTTATTTATTTTTTAACCCTTTAATTTTCAATTGGGGGAAAGGGGGGTGATTTGAACTTTTAGGTTTTTTTTTTTTTTTTTTTTTTTTAAACTTTTTTTTTTACTTTTTTTTTTTATTTTACTAGTCCCCCTAGGGGGCTATAGCGATCAGCAATCCGATCGCTATTATCTATCTGCTGATCACAGCTATACAGCTGTAAACAGCAGATTCAGTCACTTTGTTTTTCCCTCTGCTCTCGGCCGAGGGAAAATGAAAATGAAACATCATAGCTGCAGGCGTCATCACATGACCCTGTGCTACGATGGCAACCACCGATAGTCACGTGATAACGCACGTGACTTCCGGTGGGGGCGGCGGTAAGTAAAAAACATGGCCGCGCGCATTTAGATCTTGCTGCCAGACTTTGGCAGCAAGATTTAAGGGGTTAATGGCCGCGGGTGGAAGCGATTCCACCCGCGGCTAGCAGGCACACATGTCAGCTGTTGAAAACAGCTGATATGTGTGCCGACCGCCGCCTGCCCGCGGCAGGGGGCGGGGCTTAACGGGACACGATCCTTGACGGATAGATCCGTCCAAGGTCGTGAAGGCAGGTCTTTTCTCACCTGTAGGACAGTAGAGGACACCCGTTTGTTTCAGATACTTGACGGAGGTAAGTTACCTTGATTTGTTTCTTTGCAGGCCCAGTCTCCATCCAGAAGACTTTTGTGGTTTGAGTACCTACAGTTGCAATCTTTTTTATTGTCTCAAAACATAGATTGATTGTCTCTGTTGGTTCCCACCTTTTTTGAGAAATTCTTTTTACCGGATTCTCCACCTGTCCATGCAATATCATTCATTTACAATAGTTTGATAAGGGAGGGAAACTTGAGAAAGTTAGGACTGCAATAGGCCTGGGAACGGGATTTGGGAATGGTTCTGACTCAGATTGAGTATAGGGATTCCTATTCACACACAAATTATCTATTCCTTGTTCAACTCAGGAAAAGAACTACAAGATTCTTACGAGGTGGTGTTAGCCAACAAAATGACCTGAGCTTTTCCCTATAGTTTCTGATAGGTGTTGGTGTGGGACTGAGGTGGTCACTATGCTATATATTTGGTGGGATTTTTGTAAAATCAAACCCTTTTGGGAGAAAGTGTTCTTGACCTAACATTTGATCACAGGAAATTGGATTGTGGGTAGTCCCTAGGTTGCTTCCCTTTCTATTTTACCTCGGTCAATAAGCTATCATAAGGGTATGTTCACACAGGGCTTTTTTGGTAAGTTTTCTACGTTTTTTAGCTGCAGATTTGCCTTGGTTTTATGCAAACCCATGCTAATAAAAAGCTGCTTTTTACAATACCAGCAAAGTCTATAAGATGTCTGAAATCTCATGCACACACACAAACACCTGCAGAGTTTTTCCTGGCTGTTTTGTCAAATACCTGCGTTTTTTCTGCAGATTTCAAAGAATGAGCATGTCAGTTCTTTGCAGCGTTTTTTCATTGAGACAACCCATTTTGTAGCAAAAACACACCAAAAACTCGTAAAAACCGCCACTTAAATGCCCCAAAAACACACCAAAAAAGCAGATGTCTCGAATGACTTTTCCTGCCACATGATCAGGTTTTGGTCAGAAAAAAAAACTTACCAAAAAAAGCCCTGTGTGAACATATCCTAAGAGAGACATTATTTGCTTTTGTCTGATGGCTGCTCGCATGGTGATTTCTCGATATTGGAAGTCATCTCAAACTCCCTATATAGTGAAATGGTACAACAAAATAGTTAACATTTGCAGGATGGAGGAGTTATCTGATGGAAGATCAGGAGGCTCACACAATTTCATGAAAACATGGAGTATTTGGATTCTGATTCAGGGATCATCAGATTTTCACAGATTGTTCTAATGTTCTTGAGCTGGATTGGCGCTGTGGATTTGGTGATGGAACATATATTAAGGCCCCTTTCACACGTCAGTGATTCTGGTACTTTTGTGCTTTTTTTTTATACGTACCAGAATCACTGACATACGCAGACCCATTATAATCAATGGGTCTGCTCACACATCAGTGATTTTTCACTGAACGTGTCTCTTGCAGTGTGCACCCTTGGCCGTGATTCTGCACGGAGACAAGTCAGTTTTTGTCTGGCATCACTGATGACTCACGGACCACACTATGGTGTGATCCGTGTGTGATCAGTGAAACACGTACAAGAAAATCACGGACATATTAAATATTAAAAATTTTCAACATACCTTGCCTGTATTTCGCTGTGCCTGCTCCGCTCTCGGCAGCTCCTGCCTGGCTCATGAATATTCATGAAAGCAGGAACAGCCGACCAGGAAGTAGGTGCTGAGAGCGGTGGGCAGACGCTGCACAGCCGAGAACTTCAGCACCATGGACGGCAGCAGTGAAGGCAGGTGAGTAATGTCCATATACAATCACGGGATCACGGATCACGGATTGCACATGGACAACCCACGTGTGCCGTGAATCACCGAACACGGAGGGACATGTGCGTGTTTTACACGTCAGTGAAGAACATCAGTGTTTTTCACTGATGTGTGAAACGGGCCTAAGGCCCCTTTCACACGTCAGTGATTCTGGGACGTTTGTGCTTTTTTTAAAACGTACCAGAATCACTGACATACGCAGACCCATTATAATGAATGGGTCTGCTCACACGTCAGTGATTTTTCACTGCACGTGTCTCCGTGCGGCGTACCCGCGTGTGCGTGATTGCCGCACGGAGATATGTCCATTTTTTTCTGGCATCACTGATGTTCCACGGACCACGCAGTGGTGTGATCCGTGAAACACGTGCCAGAAAAAAACGTGCTTTTAAAATAAAAATCATTTTTACTCACCCGGCGTCCAGCGATGTCCTCTGCAGCCCGTTCTCCCTGCTGCTTCTGAGCCGGCTCATTATTGTCGCGCATATTCATTATGCGCGACACAGCCGACCCGGAAGCAGCTGCTGCGGGGGTCACCCCCGTGTTTTACACGCCAGTGGGGTATGTCTCTATTAGTTTTGCACATCGAGAGACTGAAATTCTTGCCCATTCTTTCTTTGCTAATAGCCTGAGCTGAGTGAGGTTGGATGGAGAGCGTTTGTGAACAGCAGTTTTCAGGTCTTTCCACAGATTCTTGATTGGATTCAGGTCTGGACTTTGACTTGGCCATTCTAACACCTGGATACAATTATTTGTGAACCATTCCATTGTAGATTTTGCTTTATGTTTGGGATCATTGTCTTGTTGAAAGACAAATCTCCGTCCCAGTCTCGGGTCTTTTGCAGACTCCAACAGGTTTTCTTCAAGAATGGTCCTGTATTTGGCTCCATCTATCTTCCCATCAATTTTAACCATCTTCCCTGTCCCTGCTGAAGAAAAGCAGGCCGAAACCATGATGCTGCCACCACCATGTTTGACAATGGGTATGGTGTGTCCAGTGTGACAATGCTGTGTTGCTTTTACGCCAAACATATCATTTTGCATTGTGCCCAAAATGTTTGATTTTGGTTTCATCTGACCAGAGCACCTTCTTCCACATGTTCGGTGTCTCCAGGTGGCTTGTGGCAAACTTTAAACAACACTTTTTATGGATATCTTTGAGAAATGGCTTTCTCCTTGCCACTCTTCCATAAAGGCCAGATTTGTGCAGTGTACGACTGATTGTTGTCCTATGGACAGACTCTCCCACCTCAGCTGTAGATCTCTGCAGTTCATTCAGAGTGATCATGGGCCTCTTGGCTGCATCTCTGATCAGTCTTCTCTTTGTTTGAGATGAAATTTTTGAGGGATGGATGGGTCTTGGTAGATTTGCAGTGGTATGATACTCCTTCTATTTCAGTATGATTGCTTGCACAGTGCTTCTTGGGATGTTTAAAGTTGTTGAAACCTTTTTGTAACCAAAACCGGCTTTAAACTTCTGCACAACAGTATCACGGACCTGCCTGTTGTGTTCCTTGGTCTTTATGATGCTCTCTGTGCTTTAGGCCTCTGCCACACTCACGTGCCTCCGGTACGTGTTTGGCAGTTTTTTCACGTACCGGAGGCACGTACACACGTAGACATATGATTTCATAATTGTTTGGACACACGTAAGTATTTTGGAACGGAACTTGTGTCCGTTCCGTACTTATGTGTGTTTCGCACGCTGACATGTCCACGTATTCTCCGGCAGCACGGGTGTCACACGGACCGCACCCGTACCACACGGATGTAGTGTGGATGCAGTCCCGTGTACTTACCACACGCAACACGCAGGGAAACTACGTGTCTCGTGGCACGTGCGTGATTTCCTAGTGAGTGTGGCAGAGGCCTTAAACAGAACACTGAGACTCTCACAGAGCAGGTGCATTTATACGGAGACTTCATTACACATAGGTGGATTATATTTATCATCATCAGACATTTAGGACAACATTGGATCAGTCAGAGATCCTCAATGAACTTCTGGAGTGAGTTTTCTGCACTGAAAGTAAAGGGGATGAATAATATTGCAGACCCCACTTTTCAGTTTATTCTTTTTTACAAAAGTTTAAAATAAGCAATACATTTCATTCAACTTCACAATTGTGTCCCACTTGTTGTTGATTCTTCACCATAACATTAAAATTTTTTATCTTTAGTCAGTCTGAAATGTGGGAAAAGGTTGAAAAATTCAAGGGGGCCCAATACTTTCGCAAGGCACTGTATATACCAGGAAGAGCTATGTTATTGCAATCTGGCTTTGTGAGAAATAATGCTTTGCCTTGCAGCATGGGTGCTGTGAGGCACCGGGTCGCCTGCCCTGCTGGTGCTTTGTCGCTGCAGCAGTGGTTGGTGCACAGTGCCGCACCACAAAGGCTTAGGATAGGGACCCACTCTAGAGGTTCGCCGTGACGTGGCAGTGGGCTTAATACAGTCTGATCAGAATGGTAACTACGAACCTCACGTTCTATTTAAATTTTTGCCTAGCGGCTTTTAGATCAATGTATTTTTGGGATGTGCGATCCATGTCTTTTTCTCCATTTGTTATATTATGTGAGCAATAATGAGCTTACAAACTCAACAGAAAAAGATCGCTCAAAGTTTTATATTTTCTAGCAGTTTTTTTCTTGATTTTTTTTTTTTTCATAAAAACATTTTGCCCCATATTTCACAGTATTATAATTGACTTTTTTCTACTAGGGTTTTTATGTAAAAAAAAATAAATCTGCAGAGAGATGTCAGCAAATTATTGGAAAGTCCACAAACTTTTGGGGCTCTTTGTTTTTACACAGCATGCTCTTGGCAAAGTGTAATTTTTTTTCCTTTTTGTGGGGCATTATCCATGAACTTTCTTTTTTTATACTATTTTGAAATAAAACTATGAAAATAGTTTGAAACTCCTGGTGCTTTTTTGAAAGCGATTATGAAATAGCGTATGTGAGTCTTATAACATATATTCAATATGGAATATGGACTGATAGGATTGCTACTAGAGAAAAGTAAAAACCTCATTCGATGATATCCAGCTTTAGGACCAGTATGTAGCTCATATATCAAGAGAAACACAATGTCAGGCTATGTTCGCACGTTGCGTTTTTTTCCGCGTTTCTGCAGCGTTTTTGGCAGCAGCGTTTTTGTGCAAAAACGCATGCGTTTTTGATTTCCAGCAAAGTCTATGGGAAAAGCAGAAATCCTGTCTGCACTTTGCTTTTTTTTCTGCAGCGTTTAATTTGCATATTTGTGGTCAAAAACCATGCTGAAAAAGAAGCAGCATGTCAGTTGTTTTTGCCATTTCTGCAGCGTTTCCTTAACATTGGAGTCAATGAGAAATGGCAAAAAGCAACCAAAATCACAATTCCTGCGTTTTTCATGCTTTTTACCTGCTTTTCAACTGCGTTTTTGGCTCCAAAAACGCATGCTTTTCTGGCCAAAAATTAATGGGTTCTAATGTTCCTTTACACACACACAATAACCGAAAATTAAAATGTAAAAAAATAATAAACTTTAGCTATTTTTCTGTTAAAATGTGCATAACCACTATTATTACATTAAAATTGATAATTTCCCATATAATTTTATTAAAACTTAATTTTATACTTTTTTTTCTCTTTTTTCATTCTTTTTGACTAATTCAACTTTATTTCTCAGTGTCTTGATCTCAAAAACGCATCTGCAGAAACGCAGGTGAAAACGCAGGTAAAAATCGCTAAAAACGCACTAAAAACGCGGTAAAAACGCATGCGTTTTTAGCGCTAAAAAATGGTCAAAAGCCATTTGGTCAAAAACCAAGGGAAGGAAAACGTGCAGAATAAACTGCAGGTACACCGACGCAACGTGCGAACATAGCCTCAGTGTTTAGTTCCCCCTTTTTTTTTTTTTTTTTTTACTGCACTATTCTAAGTCCTGTTGTGTATAAATATGTGACTCTTCAGATTTTGTGTTATACCATGCCTGATGAAGAGACCTGAGTAGTCTCGAAAGCTTGCAATTATTACCATCTTTTCAGTTAGCCATTAAAAGGTATCAACCACTGAGGACTTTCTGTTCTTTTAAACAATTTTTTTAGTTCCCCTCAGAAATGCTGAAGCTTTGCTAAGCAATAACTTTCAGGATTAAGTTCACAACCTTTACAGATAGACTACAGTAGTATTCATAGATGTGATTGAGGTAAAAATGTCTTGTTACATACCTCAGACGTCTAAGAAGAATGCGGGCAGTATGTCAAGGTGTGCATTTTACTATTCATAAATAATCAGGTATGTATTAAGATGATTAACATTTTTGCCAGCTTGTTCACAGGCAAGGAGCAATTAGATAGGAATTTAAGATGATGCTTGTGGCCAAAATAAGTGGATGAATAATAAATACACAAATAACCTATAATTATAATAGTAAACATGAATGATGCCTTAAAGCAAATCATGGTACAAACAATATTTTACAACAGTGTGGTTGGAGTCATATTGTAGCACAAATCTAAAATCCTTGGGCGCATGTCTTCAAATCTTTTAAATAGCATCATAACCCTCATTGTAATTTCATGCATTCCTGGTGCTTATTTTGGTGGTAAGAGATGATTCTAGCCTTTCAAGTTCTCAAGAAAGAATTGATCTGGGTTATGTCTCGCAAACTGCAGATTGGAAAGATCACCAGTTATGTGTTGTGAACAAAATACTCTGACAAGTGTCCATAGTGCCAGCCTCATATTAATGCACATTATACAAACCTCACAATGGACCTCAATCAGGGTTGTCGGCTGTCCAGAAAGTCTAGGACCCCTTTTTTTTGGCACTGTCCCGGGTCCTTCTTTCAGTTAAAAATATTTCATGTATTTGTGATTGTTTGTACACATTACAAATGGAACCTTGGATTATGAGCAAAATTCGTTCCAGGAAAGTGTTTGTAATCCAAATCACTCATATATCAAAGCAAATTTTTCCATAACAAATAAATGAAATGCAGACGATTCGTTCCACAACCCAAAATATTTACTGTATTCATATAAAATTATTACAGTAATATCAAGTTCTGTACAGCATACAGTACAGCCAGAGAAACTTGTATATACAGCCCGTGTCTGCCCCACATGTATCGCATAAGTACAGGAAGTTAATCGAGTTATCTAAAGTTGGTTTAGTAGCAGCATATCAAGTATGGAGCGCGGTGAACATGCAAAGACCGGAACCCGGAAGTGAGGAAAAGACTGCGATTGATGGCTTATGTTCATGCGCTATCAGTGGTATTACTAGTACAGTACTGTATCTGCGAAGGGAGGGAGGTACAGTACTGTAGAGGGGGGAGGTACAGTACTGTATCTGCGAAGGGAGGGAGGTACAGTACTGTATCTGCGAAGGGAGGGAGGTACAGTACTGTAGAGGGGGGAGGGCTCACGTGATGCTCATGTTGCGAAATGTTTATAACTTACCAAGTTACAATTTTAAAAAAAATTTAACTTGTCTTGCAAAGGGCTCTCAAACAAAGTCACTCTTAAGGCTCTGTGCGCACTAGAAATGAGAAGTTTCTCAAGAAAATTTCTTGAGAAACTTCTGGGAGTGAAAGATTTCTGGACCTCCGGAAAAAATCCGCACCAAATCCGCATGCGGATTTGCCGCGGAATAGCCGCGGAATTGCCGCGATTTTCCCGCGGGTGGTTCCCTGCGGATTTTTGCAGGCTGTACTGCCGAAATCCGCAGGGTACCTGCGGAAATAATGGACATGTTCATTTTCTCAAGAAAGTTTCTCGAGAAATTCTTCTCAAGGAAATTTCTTGAGAAAAATCCGCACCAGTGCGCACAGCTTTTTTTTTTTTACCATAGAATTTGCTGGGAAATGTCTGCACAAAGATTGCAGACATTTCTCAAGAAATTTCCGCGGCAAATCCGCGGGAAAAACGCACTAGTGCGCTCAGAGCCTAAATCAATGTTCCACTACTGTATATTGTGATTGTAATGATCAAAATTTTACAGATCACAGTAGATGCTGCTATTCTCATATTTTATGTTGTAGAAATAGAACAATTCTATCTTTTGTTCAAAGAAAGATCATTTGCCCATTAACAATCTTACATGGAAAGAATATTCCCAGAAAGATTGTTGGCTGATGTGACAAAACATATATGGCCAAGTTGAATTACTATAGCGAACAACATGGCCTAAAGCATGGCTGGACAAAGTATATAAAGCAGCTATGTGGGGGCTCATATTGTATATAAAGGGGCTATGTGGGGCTCATACTGTATATAGAGCGGATATGTGGTGGCTCATACTGTATATAGAGAGGCTATTTGGGGGCTCTTACTCTATTTTTGAGAGCTGTGTGGGGGCTTATACTGTATGTAGGGAGCTGTGACGGGGCTCATACTATTTATAGGAGGCTATTTGAGGTCTCATGCTTTATATAGGAAACTATGTGGGGGGCTCATACTGTATGTAGGGGCTCATACTGTATATAAGGAGGTTATGTGACGGTTCATACTGTAAATTGGGCTATGTGGGGGGGCTCCTCCTGTATGTAGGAGTTCATACTGTATATAAGGAGGTTATGTGAGGGTTCATACTGTAAATAGGAGCTATGTGGGGGGCTCCTCCTGTATGTAGGGAGCTATGGGAAGGCTCATGCTGTGTGTGGGCTCATACTGTTTATAGGGGGATGTCAGCATACTTAATTCTGCTCAATATTAAGTGATACAATTAATTCCTAATATTAAATAATAATTATAATGAATGTATTAATCTTGATTTGAATTAGCTTCATCTCATTGGTTTGGCCCTCCACACGTGTCCACATGTGGCCCCTTGGGAAAATTAATTGACCACCCCTGGTCTAAAGTGTGTACGACTGTGTCAGCACTACGATCATTAAATGATTATTTAAACAGCAACATAGTTAAATGTATATGAGGCCTTTAAGGAGTTGTCTACTCTTACTCTTCTTTAACAGATTGCCTATTCTTCTGTGTTTAGGAGCACACCTCCCAACTTTATGGTTGCCCGGATTGGCATACTCCTGAAGATTGACAGTTAGGACTAGCAGCATGGCTATGCCAAACATGATGCTAGCACAGGCAGCTTTGCTTCTTGTTTATTGGAGAAGTGCAGGGGAACCGAGACCAATGCTGGCTAAATCCGATGGCTCGTGCAGGCTATAAAGCACAGAACCTTAAAGCGGTGGACTGTTCTTGTCTAAGTAACTGACAAATCTGAAACTGCAAGGTGGCCAATGACCTACACAACAAGCTGGAAACTGTAGAATTATAAATCAATCTGTTCTTGAGAACAAAGAGAATTTTGAATAAGAGATACATTGAAAATGTACTTGTGTTTTTTCAAGCACTTTGTTATTTTAACTATTCAAGAATTTGAGACTACCATTCTAAGGCACAATAGAAGTACTCACCTCATCGCATGTGTAGAGCGTCTCTCTTTGGTCTATACTTGGTCAGCATTGTTTTCAAAATGTTCAGCACAGATCTGAAGATGATGAGTTCATGATGAAGGATTAACATTATGTTTCTTTGTCATGGTAGTAAATTAATTTAAAATAGCTACGCACACAGTCTGTAAAGGCCCTCTGTTAGTCATCTTGTAACTACACTAACCGGATCCTGTGGAAGCTTGAATGATCAAGCTTTTGGACACCTCAGTCATATTTGTGGCCATATTAAACAATAATTAGGCCATTCTGCCCTCTGGAAAAACTGCATAAATGACATGTCTGAGCTAGTTTAATCTGCAATCTATCATTTCCTCTATTTTATTTTGTTATAACTTCAGACATTTATGTACCTTCACTTAATAAGATAAATCATTATATAGAATCTGAATACCTTACATTTGTTATTTTGTACCTTCTGGTAAAGCAGCTTTCTTATTTTTCCAATGATCAGAGGCAGCATAGAATAGAGGGTGCGAACACTTATCTTGAGCATATGCATTTTTCCGTGATTAGATTAATGATTTACTGCATGAAGAGGCTTAAAGAGTAACTAAATCTATATAAAGTTTTCTCATATTTTAGTGGCTTTATAATTACATGCAGAATGGTGTGGATCTGTGCCTCAAGACCCCCACTATTCACTCATACACTCCCCCCGAGAGGTGTACTGCTCAACATATATTAATTCACTGCTCCTGACTGAGCATGCATACAGAGTGTGTTTCAGATTCAATAGAAAGTATAGGCTACGAAGGTCATAGCACTAGAACTAACACAGGGAACTGTCTATGGCACAAACCCATCTCTGCACAGCCATTCTATCATTTACTACCATACTCCCTAGAGTGTATTGCATTGCTGATGTACCCTCAGCCTTTTCAATAACTTGCTTCCATTTGTGATTGGTCCAGGACCTTAATTCCCACCTGTAACTCTGGCTAGCTCCTTCACAAAAATGAGCTAGATGCAAGATTGCCAACTTGATGTTTCATTGAAACTTAGTAAAAAAAACAGACAGTATTTTTTATGGACAAATTGGAAAATCAAAATAAATCATGATTATAAGTGATACAAGTCTACAGCCCAAAATTCTGATATGAAGACATCAGCTGCATTCACCTTAAACTAAAATGACAATATTTACAATCAAAATAATCTGTATAAGTTTCTTAAGTGTCAAAAAAATCATGGAATCCTTAAATTTTGTTTATAAACCGGGCAAAAATGTGCCCTATTTTTATGGAGTGTCCCGGAATTTCTTGAAGGTTAGCAACCATGGTTAGATGATGACCACCAGCCCGCACCAGATGATTCAGGCACCAAGGACGTGGGTGAGCAACACTTAGCTTACATTTTATCTCCTTTGGACCTTGCCGCATTCAGCTTCTTTCTGTGCCCTGGATTCATCAGACATTTCAGTGACAGACATGGAGACGGTTCTTTCTATGATAAGGCAGAGCACTTTATGAATGCTCTTAAGGGATTAAGGGACAACCCCTTAATAATGGCCCCACAGTGCTGCATAAAATAAAAACTCTACATTTACCTCCCAGACCAGCGTCATCCTCAGCTCTGTGTCCCCGCCTGTCTCCTGTCATAAATGATGTCACATGACCATCGTAGCCAATCAGAGGCTGCTGGTAGCTTTGCATTTTCCTTCCAAATGGATAAATTATTTTCCTTCTACTTGAATGTAGTTGTGAAGGCTGCAAGTGATCAGTGGCCACTGAGTAGCTGCAGAGTTTATGTGACCTTATGTAAGGCGATTGACAGGGAAGGTAATTATAGAGACATTATTATTTATGCCAGAAGAAAGCCCTGGGAGGTAAGCATACATTTTTTTTTAAATATATGCAGCATCTTGGGGCCTTTAACAAGGAGTTGTCCAGCAGTGGACAACATCTTATAGAAAGCAATCAGGGGCTCTGGCATCGTATGTGTTTTAGTCTTAGGCTGGGGCCACACGGGGATTACTGCGATCCCCTCGCATGACACTCGGCTCACACTGGCAGTACAGCAGAGCCGAGTGTCATGCGTGTGTCCCTGCTACTGAGGTCCGTTTGTGCGAGCAGACCTCAGCTGCGGGGGCGGGCCGGCACTCAGGAGGGGAGGGAGGGATTTATCTCCCTCTCTCCTCTGTAGCCGGCTATTGCCATTCTCGCACTGCACTAGCGGTACACTGGTGTACTGCAAGTACAGTGCGATTTTTCTCTCACCCCATTCACTTGAATGGGTGCGAGAGAAAGAGTCTCACATTACAATCGCAGCATGCTGCAATTGTTTTCTCGGTCCCATTAGGGCTGAGAAAATAATTGCTCATGTGCTCACACACAGGCTAGAATTGGTCCTAGTGGAATGCGATGTTTTATCGCACTCCACTCGCACCGTTTTTCTCGCCGTGTGGCTTAGGCCTTAAAAATACAGTACTTCAAATATTTAATTTGTTGACCTCACATCTTGCAGTGAGGTACCACAGGGCTCTCTCCTGGGACCTGTGTTATTCAACATCTTTATCAATGATTTAGATGAGGCAAGTAAGGGTAAACTGATTAAATTTGCTGATGAAGCAAAGCTAGGAGGGTTAGCTAATACTAGAGAAGAGATAGAGGATTAAAAAAAAATTAAATAAACTGGAACAGTGGGCAGTAACTAAGAATGTTTTTTTAACAGGGAGAAATGCAAAGTCCTACATCTGGGTAAGAAAAATGAAAAATGCATATACAGAATGGGAGTATTATTGCTAAGCAACAGCATGTGTGAAAAAGACTTGGGTATACTAATAGATCACAGACTGAACATGAGTCAACACTGTGACGCAGCAGCAAAAGAGGCAAACACAATTCTGAGATGTATTAACAGAAGAATACAGTCTAGATCACATGAAGTAATTATTGCATTCGACTCTTCTTTGGTCAGGCCTCATCTTCAATACTGTGACCAGTTCTGGGCACCACATTTTAAAAAAAAAAAAATCAACAAACTGGAGCAAGCTCAGAGAAGAGCAACCAGACTGGTAACCAGTCTGCAAACCATGTCCTATGAGGAACGGTTACAGGATTTCGTAATGTTTACTTTGCAATAAAATTTCCATGTTACATAAATGAAACTTATAGAAAATAGTCCAGATAGGAAACTGTGGAATTTCAGATGTTGCTGAGATATATTATAAAAAGGTTTGATGGGATAACAGGGGACTGGGGCTCCTAAACTGGCCTTAGCTGTCCCTGATCCCAGAGAAACCTCTGATGGTGACGATGTCTGGGTCGCCTTCCTTACATTGCTCCCGTAAAGCCCTGATCTAATACCCCCTCTCCCTCACCCCAGGAAAGGGGCAGTTCAGGGGTTGTAGAACCCAGTCCACCAATAAGGACAAACGGGAAAACAAAACGTGATCACAGTACGCTCACGCAGAGAAGGTATTAGACAAGTGATGAGGAAAATAAAAGCAGGGAGAAAACAACAAGATGACTAGAGAACTCCATAACAACTCCCCACAGAAAGCAATGCATTCACCAGCAGGACTGAGATGCAATAGCACTTGGACCAGTATAGCTAAAGCTATAGTCGGTATGAGAAGACAGGCTCCTCTATCTTCAAAAGATGGGAAGTGACTGTGATAGATCTCCCACAACACATGATCCAAGAGGTAACCAGCAGGTTAGCAGAAATGAACTCTTGCAAGCCTGATCACTAATGAAAACACAGCTGATCGACGCCCGAGCCTTTCTGTGTAACTCAGAATCACCAAAGGAGGCATAGTGGGGAGTGTCAAACTCTACAGCGTGAACAGCATCTGATGCTGCCATGACACTCGGCGAGTTTAGAGCCAAACACATGACATGTATTCTAGATAATTAAAGAGAACCTGCCAGGTCCCAAGTGCAGCCAGAACTACAAGCAGTTCTGGGTGCTTATCTAGAATACCTGCCTAACTGTCCCAGCATTTACTAGCATACATAAAGAGGTATTTAGAAAAAGTATTTCTAAAGATCGTTTATGAGACGATAATGAGATCTGTGACTAGTCACAGGGACATTGGTTCCTAGGCTAGTCGTCCCACTTAGCATAGTACCAAGCATGATAACTAGCTTTAGAATGCCCAGTGTCATGGCAAGGTGATACAATGATGAATATGCGCGTGGCTTTTTACCTGTTAGCATTGAGCTCCTTTGATGCGGGGTGTATGCACTCTGGCTTCAAAGACGTTCACTGTCCATGATTCGAAGTTGTCCGCACTTCTGGTCATGCGCACTATTCATCTCTGAAGCTTGGACACACACACCAGGATCTCCGGATTACCTCTGAAGGTGGAGAAGCCAGAGTCCTGTGCCGTACTGTTCTCCTGTCCAGATCTAATCTGTTACCCTGGCCCCACCCCAGGGAAGGAAGGGGCCACAGTGTGATGGAAACACATTAAGACAGACAGGGGAAAACCAAAACTCAGAAACACTGCAAACTCACAGGAACCAATTGTAAGAGACTAAGGAGAAAATCAAGAGCAGGAAGGCAGCAACCAAAAGACAACAAGGGTTAACACCATACCAACTCACAGCAATAATGCACAACAACCACCCGTAAGTCTGGATCACAACAATTCACCAGGCCAGTATAGGTAAGCTATAGCTGGCATTAATGAAACAGTCCAGCCAGAATATATAGGAGGGGAGTGAACGTGACTGGCTCTCCCAGAGAATGTGATCAAAGAGACTAACAAGCAGCCCAGCAGAGATTAACTCTTGCTAGCCTGCCTAAGTTGGTGGGTTGACGCCCGCATCGCCCTGCGCTGATTACGGACATCAGAGAAGTTAGCAAGCAGGGTGCAAGAATCTGTAGTTTGCACATGTCTTGACACTGCCATGACAGTTGGCGATGCCTGCAAAAATCTTCTTGTGACAATAAGCTTCCCTTTAAGTGGGACCTCTGAACCCTCAGGACCCAGTTTTTCTGGATGGAGACAGTGAAAACTCCTGACCAGTTACTTAGCATGGATATCAGAGGTAGGTACTCAAAGTCCTGTCCTTAGGACCATAACATCGCCAATCAACCAAAGACTGCAATGAACCACTCACAAAACAGCAATCAACAATTTTTAAACCTGAAACTCTAATAACCCATCAACTACCAGAGGCGGAGGTACAGGAAGATAGTTTCCAAAAACCACATATTTTTTTTTAACAGAGACCTGTGAAAAACATTATGTATTTTGAATGACGCCGGAAGTGCCAGGCGGAAAGCCACAAGATTAATTACCACAGTAATTTTATATGGACTAATAGACCAGGGTCTAACTTAAATTATGGTATTTTGAGTTTATTGGTCTTGGTAGATAGCCACACCAGATCACCCACACACAGGTCCGGACCAGGCAAATGTCTACAGTCAGCTGCACTTTTATATTTAGAACCCATGTCACACAAATGTTGCTGAACATTCTCCCAGGTAGACAATAAAAATAAGACAAAAAACTCCTCCCTAGGTACCCTTGATGAGTGCTCCTCCTGAAACGAACAGAACTGGGGATGCCGATCATAGACACACAAAAATGGTGATACCCAGTGGCTTCATGACGACGATTATTAATGGCTAAATAATCAGAATGGAGACTTTGCTAGAATTCATTATGGCCAAAATTAGGATCATAAAAGAATATTTTGACTTTCTGACTTGTGTTATAGTAGGACAAATAAATGTAATATTAACTGAGCTAAAGACATGGAAACAAAGCTAACAGGCTCCGTACACTGGCAAAATACTCCATAAAGCTGCTTGGAGAACCTTATGTTTGGCAAAATCAGACAGAAGAAAAGTCACAGCCAGAGAGGTTAGAAGGTCGGGCTACTTCATCAATATGAATATTGTCCTACCCTTCTCTCCTTGCAAACCTAAAGAATCAATTACCCTTCTAGACTTTATTAGCAGACACATACTGCTGGGTTAGGCTGCATTCACACTACGTTTTTTTAACATGCGTTATGAACGTTTTTTGCTGTAAAAGCGGATCCTGCTTTTACAGCAAAAAAACGCATGCAAACACATGTGTTATTTTGCAGGATCCTGTCACTTTAAGTTTATTGGCGGGCATTGGAGTCATGTGATCGTGAGGCAGTGGAACTGAACATGATAGACTGGGAGCCGGCTTCTGACAGCTGCGGAGGCTCATAACCAAGGTAAACATCGGGTAACTTGCTTGGATACCCGATATTTACAGAAGGGCAGATTGCACAATACCCTGTGATGACCTGATATGCAGGCTATGATAGTGTGACGCCCTGGCCTATCAGGTCGTCACAGGGTATTGTGCAATCTGGCATAGTCTGCACCCCTGTCACATCCTGCCCCCTTCTGTCACACTTTACACCCCTCTGTTACACTCTGCTTCCCTCTGTCATACCCTGCCCCCTCTGTCACACCCTGCCTCCCTGTGTCACACCCTGCACCCCTCTGTCACACAGCCTGCCCCCCTCTGTCACACTCTGCCCCCCTCTGTCACACTCTGCCCCCCTCTGTCATCGTCTGCCCTTCTCTGTCACAGTCAACCCCTCTCTGTCAGTCTGCAACTCTCTGTCAACATTTGCCTCTCTGTCACAGTCTGCGCTCCTCTGTCACAGTCTGCTCCCCTCTGTCACACCATGCTCCCCTCTGTCACACCATGCTCCCCTCTGTCACAGTCTGCACTCCTCTGTCACAGTGTGCCCCCCTCTGTCACACCATGCTCCCCTCTGTCACACCATGCCCCCCTCTGTCACACCATGCATCCCTCTGTCACAGTGTGCCCCCCTCTGTCACACCATGCTCCCCTCTGTCACACCATGCTCCCCTCTGTCACACCATGCTCCCCTCTGTCACACCATGCCCCCCTCTGTCACACCATGCATCCCTCTGTCACACCATGCCCCCCTCTGTCACACCATGCTCCCCTCTGTCACACCATGCTCCCCTCTGTCACACCATGCTCCCCTCTGTCACACCATGCCCCCCTCTGTCACACCATGCTCCCCTCTGTCACACCATGCTCCCCTCTGTCACACCATGCTCCCCTCTGTCACACCATGCCCCCCTCTGTCACACCATGCATCCCTCTGTCACAGTCTGCACTCCTCTGTCACAGCCTGCACCCCCTATGTCCTCCTCTTCCCTCATTACCTGTCAAGAAGGGCAGTGAGCCCCATAGGGGTGAGCAGGCCCATGACGATCGGGAGGGTGCAGGGTAGTAAGGAGTTAAAAGGTTTTGGTTGGGGATGAGGGAGATAGATGGGGGCATGGGATTGGTGGTTGGTACTGGAGGGGGGATTGGTGGAGAGCAAGGAAGGGGTGGGGGCGTAGTTTGAGGTATAAAGAGAATGTAAAGTGTGTTACCTCCCCTTTCGTCGCTTGAACTTTGTGCCCCCAGGACGTTTGTGCTGCAGCCACTGCGATGGCTGACCTGGCTGCTTTAATGGACTTAGTGCGTGGGGCTGCTGAGGTCCTGGGTGCTGACGTACTACGGGATCAGCTGGCGGCGGTTTGCGGTGCTGGAGCGGTGATTCCTGCTGCTCCTGCGCCCGGGCCTGTTCTACGTGCTCGGCGGTCACGGCCGCCGGTGCGCTACTCCCCCAGTGGAGGGGGGAGAAGGAGATCAAGGAGCCCCTTCGGGGACCCTCCGGCACGAGGGAGCCCCGCGTCTGCTGTGGTGGAGCTGCCGGCTGCCGGGAGGAATCCTCGCCGGAGATCCCGCGGGTCGGAGGTGGGCGGAGCTTCGGCGAGGCCTACTTCCGGTCCGCGGCCTGCAAGGTCCCGGAGCGGAGTAGCGGCAACCCCCGGTGATGTGCGGGCCGGGGGTGGAGCCCAGCGTATTGGATTGGCGGTGGAGACTCCCTGCAGACGGCAGGGGAGCGACTCAGGACGGATCGTGGAGGTGGAGTGCGGCGGCGGGCAGAGACGAGCGGGAGAAGAGTGCGGCGGCCCGGCGGGCATGGTGCGGTCCCGGATTACGGTCCCCTCCGGCGAGGATCGTGCTGGGGGGGGTTCCCGGCGTTGGTCAGAGGCGGGACGGCAATCCCGCAGTCGGCAGGGAGGGAGCCCAGTGAGCAGGGAGGACGCAGCAGCGGCGCAGCAAGGATACCGGAGGCCAGCAGGGATGGACGGCGGTACGGCGCCACGTCGTGCCAAGAGACTGAGGTCCAGCAGGAGGCGTCCGGAGGAGCGGGGTGCGGTGACCGTGGGGGTCGACGGCCGCCAGGTGCGGGCTGTCCCCTCGCTGGTCCCCCCTGTGGCCGGCAGCGGCAGTTCGGACTCCGGAGGGGAGGAAGAGTCGATGGCAGCGACAGGCCGGACGGAGCGACAGCAGGATGATCGGGGCACGGCTGTGCCAACGTCGGTGCAACGGCAGCCTGGTGAGCGAGCGACAGAAATGTTTAATGCTGTGGGTAGTGCGGGCGGGGGAGGGGGTTCCTCCGCGGGAAGTGTTGCGCAAGGGGCGAGTGCGGTCAGTCAATCTGGTCTACCGGGCTCGGAGTTTTGGGGGCAGCTTTTGGGGGTGTTGCAGGGGTTGTCGGCGGAACGGGGTAGTCGAATTGGGCCTGGGGCTCCGGTGGGGGCGTGGGTGGCCCCCTCGGAGGTAGTGCAGACAGAGGCGCCGGGGCGTGAGGTTGCGGCGCGGGACACTACCGCGGCGGTAGATGCGGGACAGGCGGCCGGTGGGGTGGCTGCCGTGGGTGCGAGTACAGAGGCGGAAAAGGAAAAAGAGAAAGAGGATGAGGTTGTGCGGTTGGATGATAGGGCGCGGAGTGAAATTTATGTGTGTTTTGAAGGTCAGTTGGGGGTTCATTTAAAAAAGGAAGTGAGGGACAAGATTTGGAAAGGGGAGTATGTGGAAATTTTTTCTCTGCTTCCCCTGGAGAAGTTTAATTTGGATAAGGTGAAGCCCAGTGATACAAAAAAGGAGAAGGAGGACGAGGAAAAGCAGAGATATAGGTTGATCCCGAGGACGTTTACCAATTGGCTGCAGGCCTTTGCGATCTTGGCTAGCGTGATTGGGGAAAAGGAGCCGGAGCATTGTTCCGCTCTATTTGGTTATATGGACGCAATAGGGGAGGCGTATAGAGTATACGGTGGATTAGGGTGGTTAAGATATGACGAGCAATTCCGGCAACGGAAGGCTCTGCGGCCTGGTGTTCAGTGGGGACACAAAGATATTTCTTTGTGGATGCGGCTAATGACGGCTCCGGCTCAGCCCTTTCGAGGTGGTGCCGGGAGCCCGGGTACGAGCGGCGGGTCCCCGGCTGGACAGAAAAAGGGGGCTTGTTGGCAATATAATGAGGGCCAGTGTAAGTTCGGGGCCTCATGTCGGTTCAAACATGAGTGTTCCGGATGTGGAGGTTCTCACTCCCTGGCAAGGTGCTTTAAGAAAGGAAAAGGAAAGGCGGGGGAGGGGTCTGGAAAAAGGGAGGACGCCAGTGAGGGTAGAGGCGATGCTTCCCTATCTAAATAGGTACCCGGATGTTGGAGCGGCGGAATTGTTGGCACGTGGTTTTACGGAAGGTTTTCGGATTCCGTTTGTATCTGAGGCGCCGGTGTTTCGCCCGGGGAATCTGAGGTCCGCAAAAGAACACCCGGCGGTGGTGAAGGAAAAGCTGCAAAAGGAGGTGGAGTTGGGGAGGATGGCGGGTCCATTCCAGGACCCGCCATTCTCCAATTTAAGGATTTCCCCCCTTGGGGTGGTGCCTAAGAAGGAGCCGAACAAATTTCGGCTCATCCATCATTTATCTTATCCGGCGGGATTGTCGGTGAATGATGGGATATCACCAGAGTTGTCGGCAGTTTCTTATGTATCCTTTGATAAGGCATTGGAGCTGGTAAGGGCTGCCGGGCGGGGGGGCCCTAATGGCAAAGGCAGATGTGGAAGCAGCTTTTCGTTTACTTCCGGTGCATCCAGAGAGTCTGCATCTCTTAGGGTGTATGTGGGATGGGGAATACTATGTGGATCGCTGCCTGCCGATGGGCTGTTCCATTTCGTGTGCACATTTTGAGGCATTCAGTACTTTTGTGGAATGGGTAGTCAAGGACGTGGCAGGGGTCCATTCAGTGATTCACTATTTGGATGACTTCTTTTGCGTGGGTCCGGCGGGCTCTTCGGTTTGCTCCTTGTTGTTGTTTACGTTAGAGCGGATTGCGCGGAGCCTGGGTATTCCGTTGGCAAAAGAAAAAACAGAAGGGCCGGTGACTGCTCTATGTTTTTTAGGTATTGAAATTGATACACTAGCAATGGAATGCCGATTGCCTGAGGGGAAGCTTCTGGATTTGAAGGCGTCGGTGCGGTTTTTGTTTCAGGCCAAGAAGGTGCGGTTGCGGGACTTGCAGTCAGTGCTCGGGAAATTGAATTTCGCTTGTCGCATCATGCCGATGGGGCGGATATTTAATAGGAGGCTGGCAAGTGCAACCGCGGGGGTAAGAGCTCCGAATCACTTTGTCAGAGTGACAAAAGTGATGAAGGGGGATTTGTTGGTTTGGGAGAAGTTCTTGGACCGGTACAACGGTCGGACTCTTTGGATGAGCAAGGCTTTGTCCAATAGCCAGTTGGAGTTGTATACTGATGCGGCTGGAGCGACAGGTTTCGGGGCAATTTTTCAGACGCACTGGTGTGTTGGAAAATGGCCAAAGCTTTGGGTGGAAGCAGGTCTGGTGAGGAATTTGGCGCTGCTGGAATTGTTTCCCATAATTGTAGCAGTGGAGTTATGGGGCCCCGTTTTTTCTGGGAGAAGGGTTTGCATGCATTGTGACAACATGGCGGTGGTGCATTCCATCAATGCGCTGTCGGCAAAATCCCCGCCGGTTGTGGGGTATTTAAGGCATTTGGTGTTGTGGTGCTTGGAGTTAAACATTTGCGTGGTGGCTCGGCATGTGCCAGGGGTTCGAAACGAGGTGGCTGACGCGCTATCACGATTTCAGTTTTGCAGGTTCAGGACGCTGGTGCCGGGAGCGGACGTGGATGGAGAACCTTGCCCGGAATGGCTGTGGGGCCTGGCATCGGTATAGCATTTGAGGGAATTAGGAGATCGGTGTCTGAGGCTACTTGGTGCCGATATCAGGCGGTGTGGAAGGAATGGGCAGAGTTGGAAAGAAGGGAATTCATGGAGTCGGGTTACAAAGACCGAGTGTTGGGGGTCCTGATGTTAATTAGTGGGGATTTTCGGCAGGTCGGTCCGTTTCGGTGATGGGTGGCAAGCTGGCGGCATTGGCCTTCCTGTTTCAGATGCAAGGGGTCCGGGATGCGACTAAGGATTTTCTAGTGCGGCAGGCAATGAAGGGTTTTCGGAAAGGGGCCCAGTCGCGTGACATGAGGCGGCCGGTGTCATTGCCTTTGTTGGGGCGTTTAGTGGGATGTTTGGGGGAATTGTGTTCGTCTCCTTTTGAGAGGGGGTTGTTTTCGGTAGCTTTTGTATTGGCGTTTTTTGGGGCCTTTCGCATTGGTGAATTGGTCAGCCCGACTAAGCAAGCAATGGGTGGTTTGATGATGGAGGATGTAATGCTGGGGGAGGATAGAGTGGAATGTCGGCTTCGTTTTTCGAAGACAGATCAGAGGGGGCGGGGGCGCTTAGTGGTGTTGTTTGCGTTACCGGGACACCAACTGTGCCCGGTGGTACAGGTTTCGGAGTTTTTAAAGGTACGCGGAGGTTACCCTGGTGTTTTCTTGCGGCATGCGGACGGATTGGCCTTGTCGCGTTACCAATTCATTGCGGTGCTGAAGATGGCCTTAGCTCGGGTGGGGGAGGAGCCAAGTGAATACGGGTCTCACTCCTTCCGGATTGGGGCGGCAACGGAAGCCGCCAGGTGGGGTTTGAGTGAGGATTGTATCCGGCGGATTGGGAGGTGGGAGTCTTCCAGGTTTCGCTTGTACATTAGGCCTCATTTGGTCAGATGATGATTCGGGGGTGGGGAATTCCTGTTTTGTGTTTTGACGCTGGTATGTGACAATTTTCTTGGCTGTTGCTGTTTTATTTGTGGTGTTTATATTTTGTAGGGCCATGCCTTGTGTGGATCCTCGGGCACTCCTACGTGTATTGGGGAGCGTTGCGGGCGGATGTGCGTCACGATGGTCGGCAGCTTGGAGTGTCGGTGACGGAGGCCCGAGTAAAGTGGCTGGGAATTCGGGGCATGACCTGGGGTAGGGTGCGCCCAGAGGTGGCTTATTATAGCCGTATGGATCGTGACCCGGATGTGTTAATTTTACACGTGGGTGGGAATGATTTGGGAGTAAGGTCGGCAAGGGAATTGAAAAGGGACATAAAGTTGGACCTGTTACATTTGTGGAGGGTGTTCCCGGGCATTGTGATCGTTTGGTCGGACATCATAGCTCGGACGCAGTGGCGTTTTGGTAGGTCGGTGGACCGTATTAATAGGGCTCGGAGTAAGCTGAACCGGGCAATTGGCAGGTTTGTGGCACGGAATGGTGGTTTGGTGGTGCGGCATAGAGAATTGGAGGAGTCCACGGAACAGTACCTAAGGGGAGATGGAGTTCACCTGACCGATGTGGGTCTGGATTTATGGATGTTGGGTTTGAGGGATGGCCTGGAGCGAGCACTTGGGGTGTGGGGGGCCCGGGCCAAGTAAGGTGGTCACTTGGCCGGTCTGTGGCGGGGGGATAGGTCCGTCTGAGAGGTTGGGAGTACCGACAGTCGGTTTGTTGGTACGAAGTCGCTCAAGGGGAGTGGCTTCGGAGTGGATGGGAACTTGCAGGCGGAGGTCCTGCAGGTTCTGGGTGGGGGTAATTAACGATGGAACGTTATTACCCCTCACCTTGGGCCGGTTGGTCACGGCCGAGGTGGTCCTCTGGGCCGGTTTGGAGGTTACGGCCGGGGGTTAAGAATGATGGTTGTTTTCCCTCTCGGATGGATCTATCGGTGGTTTTGGTTATAAGGGTATATATGTATAAAGGTTATGTTTAACAATGGGTGGCATGTTGAGCCACGAGTTTGGTATACATATATACGGTTAAATAAAAGCTGTGGCCATTCCTTGCAATAAAGTCGTAGTTATCGTCTTTATTTAAGTAAATAGGGTATGGGGGGTAGAACCTGTTAACCTGCTTATCCCTTATAGATGCGTCAAGAAGGGCAGTGAGCCCCATAGGGGTGAGCAGGCCCATGACGATCGGGAGGGTGCAGGGTAGTAAGGAGTTAAAAGGTTTTGGTTGGGGATGAGGGAGATAGATGGGGGCATGGGATTGGTGGTTGGTACTGGAGGGGGGATTGGTGGAGAGCAAGGAAGGGGTGGGGGCGTAGTTTGAGGTATAAAGAGAATGTAAAGTGTGTTACCTCCCCTTTCGTCGCTTGAACTTTGTGCCCACCCGCCCGCCCTTATTATATAAAAAAAAAAAAAAAAGGGAGAGTAATATATAAAAAAAAAATAAAAAAAAAAAAAGAACTACAAAGGGGGTGATGGCTTTTTGTCAAAAAAAAAAATAAAAAAAAAAAAAGAAAAAATGTTTGATTTGTTGTCACAGCGGGGGGATAGGTCCGTCTGAGAGGTTGGGAGTACCGACAGTCGGTTTGTTGGTACGAAGTCGCTCAAGGGGAGTGGCTTCGGAGTGGATGGGAACTTGCAGGCGGAGGTCCTGCAGGTTCTGGGTGGGGGTAATTAACGATGGAACGTTATTACCCCTCACCTTGGGCCGGTTGGTCACGGCCGAGGTGGTCCTCTGGGCCGGTTTGGAGGTTACGGCCGGGGGTTAAGAATGATGGTTGTTTTCCCTCTCGGATGGATCTATCGGTGGTTTTGGTTATAAGGGTATATATGTATAAAGGTTATGTTTAACAATGGGTGGCATGTTGAGCCACGAGTTTGGTATACATATATACGGTTAAATAAAAGCTGTGGCCATTCCTTGCAATAAAGTCGTAGTTATCGTCTTTATTTAAGTAAATAGGGTATGGGGGGTAGAACCTGTTAACCTGCTTATCCCTTATAGATGCGTCATGTGCCCTCATCTTCTATAGCTTCTTTTTTATCTTCTGACTCCTCCCACATGGGTCACATGAGCATGATGTCTTCACAGGTCCTGTCTCCTGCACATCTAGCAGGTATTTTCTTCTGTCTGGGCCGGGAGCAGATTAGACCTTCCCTGATTCTGCAGCGCTCATGTATTAAATCCCCTCTTCTCTCCACCTTGAAAAAAAAAAATTGCTGGATTTGCTAGTTGGCCCGGCAATGGGGAATGGGGTTTTAAAACAAAATAAAAAAAATGGTGTCTTAACATGGCCCTGGGTGGCAGCAGCTCCGAGTGGGCCCCTCGAAGTCATGGGCCACCTCCTCTGCCCCCCAGTAGCTACGCTACTGTTCCAGAGTTATTATATCATAAAGTGACCCTGGTCAAAATTGAAAAATTTGGCTCCTGCATTAAGGGGTTAAATTTATTTATTTTTTTATTCCCAGAAACCAGCTTTAAAGGGGTATTTGAATGGGGTAAGCATAGAGGGGATTTAGCATTTCTTTAAGTGATTTGGTCTCTGATCTGTATATTAGGGTGTAGTGATACTATTTAGGGGGTCTTTTCGTCTATTTTAAACCCAAAAAGATCAGTGAGGTGTAAGATCACAAACTGAGCATTATTTACTTAAGGCCTAAAACACACGTCCTTGAAAACCACGCACGTGTAAAACGGGCCGTTTTTCGGGTCCGTTTTCCGTTTTTTAGGTCCGTTTTTATGGTATGTGTGGCCTGCGTGTGCATCCCGTATGCTAACCGTATGTGCGTGTGGAATGTCCGTGTGTGCGTGAGTGAAATAACTGACGTGTGTGTGTTGTCCGTGTGAAATGTACGTGTGTGATGCAAAATGTCGTTACTACATGTCGGAAGACAGAGTAGCGGGATGAGAATGAACTTGGGTGAACTTCACCCGACTTCATAGTCATGCTGCGGCTCGGTCTGTGTGCCGTGTACTGATTAGCAGTCACCTGTGAAGGATTCACCGGTGACCGCTAATCCCCCGAGTGACTGAAGTGTCCCCCCCTTTCTCATACTCACCGATCCCCGGCGCTGCACGGCGTTCACACTGCTCCGGCGGCTTTTTCTAATTTGAAAAAGCCGGCCGCTCATTAAACAATCTCGTATTCCCTGCTTTCTCCCCCCAACGGGGGCCTATGATTGGTTGCAGTGAGACACGCCCCCACGCTGAGTGACAGGTGTCTCACTGCACCCAATCACAGCAGCCGGTGGGCGTGTCACTACAGAGTATAGAAATAAATAAATAAATAATTAAAAAAAACGGCGTGCGGTTCCCCCCAAATTTAATACCAGCCAGATAAAGCCAAACGGCTGAAGGCTGGTATTATCAGGATAGGGAGCTCCACGTTATGGGGAGCCCGCCAGCCTAACAATATCAGTCAGCAGCCGCCCAGAATTGCCGCATACATTATATGCGACAGTTCTGGGACTGTACCCGGCTCTTCCTGATTTGCCCTGGTGCGTTGGCAAATCGGGGTAATAAGGAGTTATTGGCAGCCTATAGCTGCCAATAAGTCCTAGATTAATCATGTCAGGCGTTTCCCCGAGAAACCTTCCATAATTAATCTGTAAATTACAGTAAATAAACACACACACACACCTGAAAAAATCCTTTATTAGAAATAAAAAACAAACACATTCCCTGGTTGACCAATTTAATCAGCCCCAAAAAGCCCTCCATGCCCGGCGTAATCCAGGATGGTCCAGCGTCGCATCCAGCTCTGCTGCATGGAGGTGACCGGAGCAGCAGCAGACACAGCCGCTCCGGTCACATCCACACAGCAAATGAAGACAGCCGCGCGATCAGCTGAGCTGTCACTGAGGTTACCCGCGGCCACCGCTGCATCCACCGCTGGATCCAGTGACAGCAGGTAACCTCAGTGACAGCTCAGCTGATCGCGCGGCTGTCTTCATTTGCTGCGTGGAGGTGACAGGAGCGGATGTGTCTGCTGCTGCTCCGGTCACCTCCATGCAGCAGAGCTGGAAGCGACGCTGGACCATCCTGGATTACGCCGGGCATGGAGGGCTTTTTGGGGCTGATTAAATTGGTCAACCAGGGAATGTGTTTGTTTTTTATTTCTAATAAAGGATTTTTCGGGTGTGTGTGTTTATTTACTGTAATTTACAGATTAATCATGGAGGGTATCTCGTGGAGACGCCTGACATGATTAATCTAGGACTTATTGGCAGCTATGGGCTGCCAATAACTCCTTATTACCCCGATTTGCCAACGCACCAGGGCAAATCGGGAAGAGCCGGGTACAGTCCCAGAACTGTCGCATCTAATGAATGCGACAATTCTGGGCGGCTGCTGACTGATATTGTTAGGCTGGGGGGCTCCCCATAACGTGGAGCTCCCCATCCTGAGAATACCAGCCTTCAGCCGTATGGCTTTATCTGGCTGGTATTAAATTTGGGGGGAACCGCACGCCGTTTTTTTTAATTATTTATTTATTTTACTGCACAGTATAGACACGCCCACCGGCTGCTGTGATTGGTTGCAGTGACACAGCTGTCACTCAGCGTGGTGGGCGTGTCTGATTGCAACCAATCATAGGCGCCTGTGGGCGTGGAAAGCAGGGAATGCGAGATTGTTTAATGAGCGGCCGGCTTTTTCAAAATAGTAAAAGCCGCCGGAGTTTTTATAACAGCTGAGCAGCACCGCACAGGAGATCGGGGATCGGTGAGTATGAGAGAGGAGGGGAAATGACCTACGGACTGGAGAGGGACAGACAAGACAGAGAGACCGACCGACAGACAAGACAGAGAGACCGACACAGAAATAAAGAAAATGACCGACATTACATGAAAATAGCACAACACGTACACGGAGCATACAGAGATGCGTCCGTGTCACTCGGGCGTGCGCACACACCCATTGCCTTTCATTGGGTCCGTGCGTGCGTGTTGCGTGCTAAAAATGGACATGCTTCCGTGCCAAACGGAGACACAAACGTAGCACGCACACGGACACACGGACCTTAATGAAAAACGCACATATGTCCTCCAACATTGCATAACATTGGTGCACGTTTGGCCGTGTCTCCGGTGTATACGGAAACGGACCAAACACGCACGTGTTTCACGGATGTGTGTTTCAGGCCTAAAGAGTAGTAGCTCCAGCTATCACATTAAGGCGCGTTTCACACGTCAGTGAAAAACAGTGACGTTTTTCACTGGCGTGTAAAACACGCACATGTCCCTGCGTGTGCTGTGATTCACGGCACACGTGGGTTGTCTAAGTGCAATTCGGGCTCCGTTCTCCGTGGCCCGTGATTGCACTTAGTAATCAACTCACCTGTGCGCGCTCCCGCTGTCCATGGTGCTGATCGCTCCCGCGGTGCAGCATCCGGCCGGCGCTGACCCCCGCAGCAGCTGCTTCCGGGTCAGCTGTGTCACGCATAATGAATATGCGCGACAATAATGAGCCGGCTCAGAAGCAGCAGACTGCACGGGCTGCTGAGGACATCGCTGGACGCCGGGTGAGTAAAAATGATTTTTATTTTAAAAGTACGTTTTTTTCTGGCACATGTTTCACGGACCACACCACTGCGTGGTCCGTGGAACATCAGTGATGCCAGAAAAAAATGGACATGTCTCCGTGCGGCAATCACGCACACGCGGGTACGCCGCACGGAGACACGTGCTGTGAAAAATCACTGATGTGTGAGCAGACCCATTCATTATAATGGGTCTGCGTATGTCAGTGATTCTGGTACGTTTAAAAAAAAAGCACAAACGTACCAGAATCACTGACATGTGAAAGGGGCCTAAGGCGATGTCCTCTGCAGCCCGTGCAGCTTGCTGCTTCTGAGCCGGCTCATTATTGTCATGCATATTCATGATGCACGACACAGCCGACCCGGAAGCAGCTGCTGCGGGGGTCAGCGCTGGCCGGATGCTGCACCGCGGGAGCGATCAGCACCATGGAGAGCGGGAGCGGGCGCAGGTGAGTTAATCTCTAAGTGCAATCACGGGCCACGGAGAACGGAGCCCGGATTGCACTTAGACAACCCCTGTGTGCCGTGATTCACGGCACACGCAGGGACATGTGCGTGTTTTACACGCCAGTGAAAAACGTCAGTGTTTTTCACTGACGTGTGAAACGGGCCTAAGGGCGAGTTAATTAAATACTTGACCAAATATAGTGGGATAAGTTTCAAGTTATTAATTTTGTATGTTTGATGTAAATATCCAAATGAGCTCTTCCAGGAAAAAAAAAGTTTCCCCATCCGTGGTGTACAGGACGACCATCGCCTCTTACAAAGAAATGTGATTCTCTTACACCATTGCAAATAATCGCGCTGAGAAATTTAGAATGTATCTACACCAAATTTTTGACGTGGATTTGGAAATGTATCAGCTCCAAAACCCACGTCATATCACTGCTGCAGACAGCCTTTGACTTTGAAGCTGATCTGACTCAAAACAATTTATGTGTGCATACCTTTATTTAGCTCAGGTCTTTTAATTGTAACAGCTGAATAGGTTTTACTTCCTCATAAGTGCCTTCGTCACTGCTGTTTCTGTTTTCGTAAGTACTTGCTTAAAATATTTATTTAATGTTAGGGGTGTTCCCACACATGACATTTTTATTAAGTGCCTTCCTATTATTGTGGATGACAACACATGTACCCACCCAATCCACATTGTCTAATCTTTCTTAATGTGGGATGTGTACAGAAGATTTTGATATTAGTCACTACTCAGTCTTTACCTTATTTACTGTAATCCATTTTTGTTGCTTTTTTTTTGCCATTATCGCATGCATGTCACAAGATACCCAGATATTATAGAAATACATCTATAAATTAGGTCATCATGCTCTTTGTCATATTATGGATCAGTATAATGCTTATGAATAGCAATAATAAATTAGAAATAAAGCTATCACACCAGTAGTACCTTCATCTCCATAATCTAGTAAGTAAAAGTCTGTTAGTTTAGACTTTTAGTTTAAAAAGAACTTGTCAAGACGTTTTTACAAATGGAAGTTGCGATGTTGCTTTATAGTTGCATATCCCCAAATAATAATTAGTCGTTTTTTGTAGAGAACTGATGGACCATTCGTGAGAAATCACGGGGTGAAACGCGCATGCCAGCATCCCTGCTTGTATTGCCTCTCTCCCCTGGTGAGAAGGACGTTCCTCTCACCTTCCTAGCCGCCTAGAGGTGGTTGCTCTGTCCTCGGTCCATGCTGCTGTCTCCCAGAGCATGCAGACACCACACAGACCTCCTGGGACTGCCCAAAGGGTGCGTGGCAGACAAGCACCTTTTCTTAAAGGGCAAGTGTTCTCTGAGCTGCAAGTGCCTTTCAGGTTAGCTGTGAGGCTTAAGGTATTTAAGGCACTTTCACCTTAAGGGAGGTGCCTGGGTAACAAGTTGGTTACATTGCTAGTTCTCAGGTTTTCAGTGCTGCTGTCACTGCTGCTGTTACTGAGTTATAGCTCCTGATTAGTGTTTCAGTGCACCTCTAATTTGCTGCTGCTGCTGCTACCATCCACGTCGGCTGGTTACCACAATATCTGCTGCTGTAAGTATCCACTCCAGTCACTTACCACAGTACCCGCTAGCTGCCGCATCTATCCATACCAGCTGAATCGACGACACTGACTGCCGTTGTTCCTATGTTCAGAGACTGTTTGTGTCTGTACCCCTGGGACAAGCCATCGCAATATCAGACTTACTAAGTGACACCCTGCAGAGCAAAACCCTTACCATTAGATGCTCTGGGGAAAACCAGGTGTGGTTCCGTAGTCAAGCCCCTCTGGCTTTTTTGTATGCTGTGGCCTAGTGGGTCCACTAATCCCTTGCTCGTGTTGCGAGCGTAACAGGATGGACGTGCTCTGGATACATGTCAGTGTACTTGGACTACTTTTCCCACGTTTAATGACACACCCCAGTTCTTTTCCAGTCCAATTTGTATACATTCTAGGTTACATTCTTCATAACATGGCACACATCAAATCACTATAAAAAAGGAATCATTTTTATTCGTGGACAAGAACCTACATAGCAAAACCACAACTTCAATCTGTACAAACATGCTGACATATTATCTTTAAACAGAATTAGGCTTCCAGTTACTAGTACTTGAATTCTACCTTAGTGCTTTAAATTTGTCTTTTGTTGCCTTTAGTATTTATTCTGAATTTTAAAGGGAAGCTGTCACTTTAATACCTGCTATTTACCTTCAGATATAGTGATAATCTGCCGATAAATAGTAGTGGAACTGGCTTACATTAGCAGTGGCTACAGGTCAAACATTAAAGAAGCACTCCCATCAACTTTTTGATCCCCTTAATATATTGTAGTCATCATATTACATAGCACTGTGTACTTAAAATTACTCATTTTGCCCTTCTACCAGTTAATTCTTTCCTTTTCCATTAAGGTCTTTGACATTACATGATTAAAAACTGACTAGTTAAGGCTACTTTCACACATCCGGCTTGAGCCCTGCGGCTCAATCCGGCTGTGCAAGCTATGCAACGGATGCGGTGAAAACACCGCATCCTTTGCAAAAGTTTTTCCCATGCGGCCCGCCCGGTTTTTGCCGCTTGCGGCATGCTACTGAGCATGCGCAGTGGCAAAAACCGCATGCGGCGGCCGGATGCGGTATTTGCCGCATCGCGCCGCATCCGGCCGCCATAGGCATGCATTGAGAGATGCGCCGCATCGGCCGAATGCGGCGCGATGCGGTTTTTTTTTGCCGCACGAAAAAACGTGCCAGGCAACGTTCCATCCGGCCGCCGCATCGGCTAAATCTGCCGCATGCGGCAAAAACCGGATGGAACGCAAGCCCATGCGGCACAATGCGGCACTAATTAAAGTCTATGCAGGAAAATCGCAACCGGTTTTTTTTGCTGCCGGTTGCGATTTTCCTGCAAAGTGCCGGATTGTGCCGCAGAAGAAAAACCGGAGGTGTGAAAGTACCCTTAATCCTTCTAAGTTTTATGTAAAACCAGGAAGTCTCTTTTCCCTCTATGAGTCATTGCCTTCTTCAAAATGTTATTTAGCCGCAAGTTTTTAATTTTTATAAGGGCTAATAGGAAAAATTGACCTTACAGCTTATTGTGCTCGCCTGAGTGTGCAAATACCCTACATGTATTTGGGAACTACTTTTCAGGCACAGTGCAAAGTTCAGAAGGGTAGGAGCACCATATTAGAGTGCATATTATGCTGTTATTGTTTGCGGGTGCCATATCACATTGATAGAGCCCTTGAGGTGCCAGAACAGCAGAACTCTTTCATAAGTGACACCATTTTACAAAGTGCACCTCTCATTGAATTCATGTGGGGGTGCAGTGATCATGTTGACACTACGGGTGTGTCACAGAATTTTATGTCCAAATGGAGGTTTCTGACCAAATGTGGGGTACTAGTGTGCTCAGAACAAACCGCATGACAAATTTTTGGGTCCATTTTGTCCTGCTATTTTTGGTAAAAGTGAATACATTGAGACTAAAGCAACAGTTGTAGGTAAAATGTAATTTTATTTTTTTTTTTCATTTCACTTTGCATTAATTCTTGTGAAGCACCTGAAGGGTTTATAAACTTCTTGGATGTGTTTTGAGCAGTTTGAGGGGTGCAGTTTTTAGAATGGGGTCACTTTTTGGCATTTTCTGTCACCTCAGCCTCTCAAAGTCACTTCAAGTGTGATGTGGTCCCTAATCGAGTGATTTTATAAATTTTATTAGAAAAATGAGAAATTGCTGATGAACTTTTACGCTTCTATCTTCCTAACAAAAAATATTATGTTTTAAAAATGGTGCTGATGTGAAGTAGACATGTGGGAAATGTTATTTATTAACTATTTTGTGTGACATAGTTCAAGGGCATAAAAATTCAAAGTTTCAAAATTGCAAAATTTTCAACCTTTTCCCCAAATTTCCACATTTTTTACAAATAAATAAAAAAAATATTGTAAAGAATTTACCATGTGGATTTTTTTTGCTTTTTTTTCATGTGTTTTTCCTTGCTTTTTTAATTAATAAAAGCAAGGAAAAAGCATGCCAGCAAAGTCTATAAGAATCGTGAGTTGCTGTGCACACGCTGCTTTTTTCTTGCAGATTTTGTTTCTGGAAAAGGAAGCAGAATGTAAATTGTTTCTGAGTGTATATCCTGAGTTTCTATACTCTCCTACTGTGCTTTATCTCTACAGGGGATGATAAACGCACCACTTGGCCTCACACATCATGCATACACCATGGTGTGTGAGGCTCTTCGCAGCTCAGTAACTTGGGGTCATCATGGTGACGACCCAGGGTTATTATTGGGTTCCTGTAATCGCAGTCCAGGGACCCGATTGCTAGAGAGAGGTAAACGATTCCTCTCCCTGCCTTCTGAATGCTGCAATCGCACTGATTGCAGCATTCAGGGGGGATTCGCTCTGCTCTGAACAGAGAGAGCCAGGTCCTTGCTGTAACATCAGCCGGAGACTCGGCGGCGATCACGGGAGTACAGCACCTGAACCCCAGCGATTGTCATGACTTAAAAAAAAACACAAAAAGAAGCATGGAAAATTGTATATGAAAAAAACTAGGAAATGCAATAAAAAATGTGCTATTTTTCTGCTGCGTTTTTCCTGCTAAAACATGCTTTTTTATATTCACATAAAAAAGCAACGTGAGCACTAGAGATGAGCGAACCGGTTGCGGTTCGGCTCGAGGTCGGTTCGCCGAACGGAGCTCCCGTTCGAGTTCGGTTCGTCGAACGTTCGACGAACCGAACTCGAACCAATAGGCTATAATGGGAGGCAATCACAAACACATAAAAATGCATTATAAATGTACACATACAGTTAATAAGCATTGCCATAACACTTACCGGTCCCCGCGATCCCTCCTGCACTCTGTCTCCTGCCGCTATTCCATCCGATGATCGCTGAATCCTCCCGGTGACCGGCACTGCCAGCAGAGATGCAGGACCTATCGTGACGTCAAAATAGCCATGTGACCAGTCACGTGGCTATTATCTCATTGGCTACAGACTGGTCACATGACTATGACGCGTCATGTAGGACCTGCGAGTGCATCTCTCCGGTACACGGTGCACATATGTGTATCGCCGTGTACCGGCGACATGCTCTAGCACACGGTCGACTCCCCGTTCCGTTAGGGACCGGCTGACACAGCCGGTCATTAACGGAGATCACTGTTGCCATAGCAACGCAGTTAGCGGTGACGTCACCGCTAACCGCGGCTCCGGGAGCACCGTTGCTATGGTAACGCGTCTGTCAGCGTTACCGCTGTTACCGCTAGCAGCACTGATCACTCATGGAGTGAAGGCTGCATGCTGCTTCTCGTGCAGCTTTCACGGAGTGAATGCTCCACGGGAAGCAGCGTCTTCCCCCATGCAGCAGTGATGGAGCAGAGCTGCATTTGTTGAACGAGAAAGACAGAAGACTATGGATCGTGGAGGGCTGACAGGGGGTAATAAAGATGGAGTCTCTAATGTGTCTGTGTATTTATTTCTATTAAAGTATTTTTTCTCTGTGTGGTGTCTTTTTTTTAACCCTTTATTGGAGATTCTTAATGGCCGGGTCAAACGTGCCTGACATTAAGAATCTCTGGCTTAATACTGGCTAGTAAAACAAAGCCAGTATTAACTCATGATTACCCAACAAGCCACCCGGCTCCAGGGCTGTTGGAAGAGTTGGATACAGCGCCAGATGATGGCGCTTCTATGAGAGACTGCAGACTGAAATTCGCAGCAGAGGCGCCCAGAAACCTCGGGCTAACCTGTGCTGCGGATTCCAATCCCCAGCTGCCTAGTTGTACCTGGCTGGACACAAAAATGGGGCGAAGCCCACGTCATTTGTTTTTTAATTATTTCATGAAATAAGTGAAATAATTAAAAAAAAACGGGCTTCCCTATATTTTTGGTTCCCAGCCGGGTACAAATAGGCAACTGGGGGTTGGAGGCAGCCCGTGGCTGCCTGCTGTACCTGGCTAGCATAGAAAAATATGGCGAAGCCCACGTCATTTTTTTGGTGGGCAAAAAACTTCTGCATACAGTCCTGGATGGAGTATGCTGAGCCTTGTAGTTCTGCAGCTGCTGTCTGCTCTTCTCTATACAGACAGACAGCAGCTGCAGAACTACAAGGCTCAGCATACTCCATCCAGGACTGTATGCAGAAGTTTTTTGCCCCCTGAAAAAATTATGTGGGCTTCGCCATATTTTTGTATGCTAGCCAGGTACAGCAGGCAGGTACGGCTGCCCCCAACCCCCAGTTGCCTATTTGTACCCGGCTGGGAACCAAAAATAAAGGGAAGCCCTTTTTTTATTATTTCATGAATTTCATGAAATAATTAGAAAACAAATGACGTAGGCTTCGCCCCATTTTTGTGTCCAGCCAGGTACAACTAGGCAGCTGGGGATTGGAATCCGCAGCACAGGTTGGCCTGAGCTTTCTGGGCCCCACTGCTGCGAATTGCAGACGGCAGCCGCCTCAGAAAATGGCATTTTCATAGAAGCGCCATCTTCTGGCGCTGTATCCAACTCTTCCAGCACCTGCCTGCTATACCTGGCTAGCATACAAAAATATGGCGAAGCTCACGTCCTTTTTTTGTAGTTTTTTGGCAAAAAAAATAAAAAATGCTTCCCTGGATTTTCCATTGCCAGTGAAGGTAACACCAAGCAGTGGGGGTTAGCAGCCAGTAGCTGCTTGGATTACCCTTAGCTAGCAATACAAAAAATGCAGCGGGAGCCCATATATATTTTTTTTAATTATTTTTTTAAATAACTAAAAATAAAATGGGCTTCCCTGTATTTTGATTGCTGGACATCACAGTGCTGTAAAAATAAATCTTTAAAAAAAATGACGTAGCGCTCCGCGGTATTTTTGATTCTCAGCGCAGATAAAGCAGACAGCTATGGGTTGCCACCCCCATCTGCCTGCCGTTACCTTGGTTGGCAATCAAAATACAGGGAAGCCCATTAATTTTTTCTATTTAAAAAATAGTTAAAAAAAAAAAATGACGTTGGGTCATCCCATTTTTGATAGCCAGCTAGGGTAAAGCAGACGGCTGTAGCCTGAAAACCACAGCTGGCAGCTTTACCGTGGTTGGGGATCCAATGTGGAGGTCCCCTCAGGCTCTTTTTTATAATTATTTTATAAATATTAATAATTACACAATAAAAGTAGGGTCCCCCCCAAATTGGATCACCAGCCAAGGTAAAGCGGACAGCTGTGGTCTGGTATTCTCAGGGTGGGAAGGTCCATAGTTATTGGGCCTTCACAGCCTAAAAATAGCAGGCCGCAGGCACCCCAGACGTGGCGCATCCACTAGATGCGCCAATCCTGGCGCTTCACCCCAGCTCATCCCGTGCCCTGGTGCAGTGGCAAACGGGGTAATAAATCGAGTTGATACTAGCTGTAAAGTCACCTGAGATCAAGCCCAGCAGTTTGTGATGTCATGGCGTCTATTAGATACCCAACATCATAAACTGTCAGTACTAACAAAAAAAAAAATCGACAAAAGAAATTTATTTGAAAAAACAGTCCCCAAAACATTTCCTCTTTCACCAATTTATTGTAAGAAAAAAAATAAAGGGGTCCCACGACGACTCTGGACCGTCTAGAATATGAGGGGGAGACACTCAGGGAACGTATCCCCCATTTTCTAGGAGTGCGGACCCTTCATGTGAGGAGTGTGGGTGCAATGAATCTGCACTCACTCTTCTCGGGTCCACAGCAGCAGAGTCCATGTCGTAATGGTTGCTACCAAAGCTGCAATGCCCTGCTCATGAGGTAAGGGCATGCCTAATCAGGAGAACTACTGTAGAGGAAGCTCTGCTCACTGGTATATAGGTGCTCAGAGGTAATAATAGATAAAATTAGTGAGTAACCTCGGCACTCTAAATCTCCCAGACTAAGTCAGTAAGTCACAACGGATAGTAATGCAAAATCACTCTTTATTGGTCCGTATTAAGAAAAAAAATTTTTTCATAAGCATATATGTTTTTGTCCAAAACAAGTTACAAATGACGTTTCGGCCTGAGACTTCGTCAGATTGGACTTATCTGCATGTAATCATGAAAAATGACAATAATCAGTATCACATAAGAGTGAGAGAACAATAACATAAACTCGAACAATGTAGAGGTACAATTGGGATGCAGCAAAAAAATTGCAACACAGTAAGAAATGAAACACATGATACAAATGTCATAATACAGTACAAGGACAATATAGTAATGACAAATATGGGGTCAGAGTAGGCTTAGGCTATATGCGCACTAGAGCTTTTTACCTGCGGATTTACCCGCGGATTTGCCCCGGAAATTTCTTGAGAAATGTCTGCAATCTTTGTGCAGACATTTCCCATGAAATTCAATGAGAAAAAAAAATAGCTGTGCGCACTGTGCGGATTTTTCTCAAGAAAATTTCTTGAGAAAATTTTCTCGAGAAACTTTCTTGAGAAAATGTGCATGTCCATTAATTTCCGCAGGTACCTGCGGTATTCCGGGGGTATTCCGCAGGTAGCAATGATGTGCGGTATACCACCGGAATAGCCGCGATTTACCTGCGGGAATGCTCATCGCTGCCTGCGGTTTTGCAGGAAGCGATGTCATTATGCCAGGAAGAGGAGGCGAAGCAGAGAACACAGACGTCACACTCCCTGGACGCCGCACAGAAGCACTTCCGTGCGACCTCCAGGTCTGTCCCGTGCAGTCTGTGTCCTGCTCCGGCCTCGCGGCTGCCTGCACTGCAGGGTGTCAGTGTCTGCCCGCAGTGTCAGCAGCTTGTCACGCTGCAGCGCAGGCAGACACTGACACAGGCAGACACTGACACTGCACTGCAGGGTGTCAGTGTCTGCCCGCAGTGTCAGCAGCCTGTCACGCGGCAGCGCAGGCAGACACTGACATCCTGCAGTGCTGGGAGCCGCGGGGATGACGATCGCTGCTGTCAGGAGGTGAGATCATTACCTGCTGTGACGATCTCCTGCCTCCTGACGTCAGCGCTGTCACTGCTGTCTATGCCCGTCTCGCGAGCGGCCCGAGACTGTCACTAGCGGTGACGTCACGGGCTTTCGCGATACTTCTGACAACGCGGCGGGCATAGAAGTCAGTGACAGCGCTGACATCAGCAGTACAGGAGATGATCACAGAAGGTAATGATCTCATCTATGCTCCTGATGGCAGCGCTCGTCATCCCCTGCAGTGACCTGAGCTGACCTATTGATGTTAGCTCAGGTCACTGCACAGCTCTCCCAGCCAATGGGGAACATTCTGTTCTTCATTGACTGGGACAGCGACTATGGTATGGATCGCCGTGGGACCCCCCCCTTATTGGATTACGCCGGACGTGGATTGATTGTTCTTTTCAATAAATTGGTTAAAGAGGCTATGTGGGGAGTGTTTTTTCAAATAAAACTTTTTTTGTTGTCTATTTTTTTATTATTACTGACTGGGTTGGTGATGTCGGGTATCTGATAGACGCCTGACCTCACCAACCCCAGGGCTTGATGCCAGGTGACATTACACATCTGGCATCAACCCCATATATTACCCCGTTTGCCAACGCACCAGGGCGCGGGATGAGCTGGGGCAAAGCGCCAGGATTTGCACGTCTAATGGATGCGCCACTTCTGGGGCGGCTGCGGCCTGCTATTTTTAGGCTGGGGAGTGTCCAATAACAGTGGACCTCCCTAGTCTGAGAATATCAGACCCCAGCTGTCCGCTTTACCTTGGCTGGTGATCCAATATGGGGGGGACCGCACGTTTTTTGTTTTAAATTATTTATATAATTTAAAATAACAGCGTGGGGTGCCCACTCTTTTGGACTATCAGCCAAGGTGAAGCTGCCAGCGGTGGTCTGCAGGCTGCAGCCGTCTGCTTTACCCTAGCTGGCTACAAAAAATGGGGGGACCTCACGTCGGTTTTTTTTTAATTATTTATTTATTTTATGGCTAAATACAAGGCTAAGCACCCTTTAGTGCCACATGAAAGTCACTAAAGGGTGCCAGCTTAGAAAATGCAGGGAGGTGGAACATTATATAGGTTTTTCTCATCTATCTATCTATCTATCTATCTATCCCTCTATCTATCTATCTATCTATCCATCTATCCCTCTATCTATCTATCCATCTATCCCTCTATCTATCTATCCCTCTATCTATCTATTCATCTATCTATCTATCTATCCCTCTATCTATCTATCTATCTATCTATCTATCTATTCATCTATCTATCCCTCTATCTATCTATCTATTCATCTATCTATCTATCCCTCTATCTATCTATCTATCTATCCTTCTATCTATCTATCTATTCATCTATCTATCTATCCCTCTATCTATCTATCTATCTATCTATCTATTCATCTATTCATCTATCTATCCCTCTATCTATCTATCTATTCATCTATTCATCTATCTATCTATCCCTCTATCTATCTATCTATTCATCTATCCATCTTTCCCTCTATCCATTATCTGTCTATCGATTATCTTTATTATTTATTGCAGGGACAAACCTGCGGTAAATCCGCGGTAAATCCGCGGTAAATCCGCGGCAAATCCGCGGCAAATCCGCGGCAAAACCGCATGCGGATTTGGTGCGGATTTTTTCCGCAGGTCCGGAAATCTTTCACTGGCAGAAGTTTCTCAAGAAATTTTCTTGAGAAACTTCACATTTCTAGTGCGCACATAGCCTTAGACAGCTCTGGTACGAAGGAGATGTCAATCATAAAGTAACATGTGCAGTAGGTGTAGAGCTACACTATGCATGGCAGAGCTAATGGGTAGACCGACCATAGAAAAAGAACGGAGAAAAAGTGGAGAAAAAGTGGAGAAAAAGTGGAGAAAAAATGTAGAAAAAGTGGAGAAAAGTGGAGAAAAAGTGGAGAAAAAATGGAAAAAAAGTGGAGAAAAAGTGGAGAAAAAATGTAGAAAAAGTGGAGAAAAAAATGGAGAAAAAGTGGAGAAATGGTGGAGAAAAAGTGGAGAAGAAGTGGAGAAGAAGTGGAGAAAAAAAGTGGAGAAGAAGTGGAGAAAAAGTGGAGAAAAAGTGGAGAAGAAGTGGAGAAGAAGTGGAGAAGAAGTGTTTGTTCATGCCAGATGGGAGATAAATAATTTTTTACCGGCGCTGTGATTTACTGTAACCTGATCATCGGTGTACGGTGTATACCTGGGATCACGTCAGCGGGGACCGGAAAAACCATCCTGAATCATGATCTCCAGGGTCTCAGCTAGCCCTGAAACCCCGGAGATTTTCTGACGCCGGGGGGCGCTATTCACTTATTTCTGCCTGCTGTTCATAAACGGCAGATCAGAATAAGGCTACATTAACACAACCGATCCATTTTTGCGGTCTGCAAAAAACAATCCGTTTTTTTTCACGGGTGCATCCGTGTGGCATCCGTTTCCATTCCGTAGACGGTCCGTATGTCATCTGTTTGTCATCCGTGTGCCTTCCGTTTTTTTTGTGTACTGCAAAAAAACTGAAGGAGGGTAAATGCATAAATTTACCCAGGATCCATAGCTTCATCCTACATGAGGCGGTCACATGTTCACTCCAGTGCCATTTTCTACTGCTTTTCACAGCGTAGAGCGCTCTGGTGATTTTCTTGTGCTTGTACACTTCATATCAGTCTTTTCTGTCATTATAATGGCAGAAAGACACATAATGTCCCACTCTCCTGCATTTTGTAATTTTGCACCCTTTGGTGCCTTTCATGTGGCACTAAGGGGTGCTTAGCTTTGTATTTAGCCAAAAAAATGAAAAAAAAAATGACGTAGGGTTCCCCCTAGTTTTGTAGCCAGCTAGGGTAAAGCAGACGGCTGCAGCCTGCAGACCACAGCTGGCAACCTCACCTTGGCTGGTAATCCAAAACTGAGGGCACCCCACGCTGTTATTTTAAATTAAATAAATAATTAAAAAAAAAAACACGTAGGGGTCCCCCCAAAATTGGATCACCAGCCAAGGTAAAGCAGACAGCTGGGGTCTGATATTCTCAGACTAGGGAGGTCCATGGTTATTGGACTCTCCCCAGCCTAAAAATAGCAGGCCGCAGCCTCCCCAGAAGTGGCGCATCCATTTGATGCGCCAATCCTGGTGCTTCGCCCCAGCTCATCCCGCGCCCTGGTGCGGTGGCAAACGGGGTAATATATGGGGTTAATACCAGATGTGTAATGTCACCTGGCATCAAGCCCTGGGGTTGGTGAGGTCAGGCGTCTATCAGATACCCGACATCACCAACCCAGTCAGTAATAAAAAAAAATAGACGACAAACACATTTTTATTTGAAAAAACACTCCCCAAAACATTCCCTCTTTAACCAATTTATTAGAAAGAAAAACAAATCCAGGTCTGGTGTAATCCAGGGGGTTGCCATGACGATCCACACTGTCCCAGTCAATGAAGAGCAGGATGTTCCCCATTGGCTGGGAGAGCAGTGCAGTGACCTGAGCTAACATCAATGGGTCAGCCCAGGTCACTGCAGGGCATGACAAGTGCTGCTGTCAGCGAGGTACATTACCTGCGCTGATCTCCTGCACACTGACAGCACCTGTCACTGAGTTCAATGACCGCCGCCTTCACAGCCAAGTATCGCGAGAGGCCCGTGACGTCACCGCTAGTCAGTCTCGGGTCGGAAGCGAGAGAAGGTGATGTGACAAGCGGCGGCCATGGAGGACAGTGACAGCGCTGAGGTCGGGATGGCGGAACTTCATCACCGCAGGTAAGCCAAGCGGGACCATGTGTGTGTGTGTGTGTGTGTGTGTGTGTGTGTGTATGTGTACATGCCGCGGGCAGGAGGGGGTGGAGCGAGCTGAGCGGGGAAGTGTGGGCTTCCTGCACGTAACTAGGATAAACATCGGGTTACTAACCAAAGCGCTTTGCTTGGATACCCGATGTTTATCTTGGTTACCAGCTTCTGGCAGGCTGCCAGCGATGGCTCCTGCACACTGTAGCTGTAAGAAGCCCTGCTTTTTGCTGCTAGAACCGTTCTCGAACGTATCTAGAACTATCGAGCTTTTAGCAAAAAGCTCGAGTTCTAGTTCGATCTAGAACAGCCCCAAAATCACTCGAACCGCGAACTGGAGAACCGCGAACCGCGCTCAACTCTAGTGAGCACATAGCCTCAGAATCACTGGGATCTGTTGAAGCGTTCCAGTGTTCTTACATCATAAAGTGACACTAGTCAGATTTGTAAAATTTGGCCTGGTCATAATTGGCTCCGTCATTACGGGGATAAGCACTGCTATCTGCCCACGCTGCGGAAAATGCGCGGTTTTGCCGCGGATTTCTCGCGGAAAAGCCGCAGATTTTCCAGAAATCTGCAGCACAGCTACTCCCCAACCATTTCTATGGTATTTGGGAAATGCTGTGCCCACGCTGCGGATTTTTCCGCAGTGGAAATCGTGCGGATTTTCGTGCGGAAAAATCTGCAGCATGTCAATTATTGTTGCGGATTTTCGTGCGGATTTTGCCTATTCAATTGAGTTAAAAAAAAATTGCAAAATCAGCAACAAAATCCGTGTCAAATCCGCATCAAATCCGCACCTATGAAAAGGTGCGGATTCTGGGGGAAAGCTGCGGATTTTGATGCAGAAAAATCCGCAGATGTCCCATGGGCACATAGCCTTTATCTTTAGATTACCCCTTTATCTGCAGGTCATTAGAGTTTCTTATGGTGGCAGGTTCCCTTTAAATTTCACCAGAAGAGTTTCTTTAGACTAAAAAGACTGTAGACAATGCAAATTTAAATCAATATTGCATTTCTGCAGTTGTTTTTTGTCATTCTTTGCCATACATTGCAATATTTTTAATTTCCTGTTGTAAACCCATAGGAGATGGAACAGCAAAACTCAATGAAAATTGTTGCGTGGTATGTAACAGTGTGTTGGGGTATCCCCTGGCTATTTAGACATTCTCAGCTGAGATCACATCTATGCTATGAAGCTGTAGGAGCAGCTGCTGACTCCGCACTCACGTGTTACTACGGTATTTATGTAGGACAAAGTAGAACAGGTAATGACAAAAACACTAGTGTGAAAAAATAATTGTGGGGATTATGGTTTTCAGTTTGACATTGACCCATATTCCAACACAGATGGCGTGACCAACATTCACTGTATGGCTGCTACATTATAGCATAAGTCAAGTGACTGGAGTCTCACTACGGCCGGCAAGGTACTACAACTATATCAAGCATATGGCACAGAAATCCATATGGTTCTGACTTTTTGCTAATTGCCTATCAAGGTACCATGTGGGTCACAATGCATTATGTTGAGATGCAGCAGCGGCATAATACGATTATTAACCACATGATGTGTTGTAGCCAAAGTTGCCATGTAGCCCCAGCCTATTCCCAAGATCCTATCCCGATTTGCAGTAGATGTAATAATAATATTAGGAAACACCTCCAATTAGATATGTAATAAAGTTCTCTTGATTAGATATGTTGCTTACCTCATGTGCAGGGCATTGCACTTGCGGTATTAATGGTTACGACTATGAGCAACTAACTAATTAACTATTACTATATGAGTGATCATAACCATGGATACCTAAGCTGCAATGCTCTGCACATGAGGTAAGAAACATCAAGAGAATTATACTACATTTCTAATTGGGGGTATTTGCAAATATTATTATTATTATTATTAATAAACCTATTGTCACACACAGGTTTTCACTAACTGTCATGGCCTCGTCAGGTCCTGTTCAGATTGCAGATTCTGACTCTCCACCTGTGATACTCTCTGGTGTCTGGGAGCAATGCAGGCACATCTGCTGCGTGCTGATGCAAAGGCTAGCAAGAGTCAATCTATGCTAGTCTGCTTGTTTGTTCCTTTTGATCACCTGTTGTGAGGGAGCCTATCACATCTGCTCCCTGCCTATATACACTGGCTGGGTCCTTCATCCTGTTAGCTATAGTTTATCTTAGTTGGACTGGTGTGGTGTACCAGAATATCTGGTGCTTGTAGTTCTTGCTACAGTGTTCAGTTGTGGAGTTTACCCTATTTGTCTTTCGTAGTTTCCTACTTGCTCTTGTTTTCCCCCTGAATCTCTTATTGTCCTATCCTGTGCCTGTGTGCAGTGTGTCAGAGTTTTGGTTTTCCCTTGTCTGTCTTCATATTTGTTTAAAGTGACTCTGTCAGCAGGTTTTTGTCAAATAATCTGAGAGCAGCATAACATAGGGGCAGAGATCCTGATTCCAGCGATGTGTCACTTACTGGGCTGCTTAGTGTACTTCTGATAAAATCACTGTTTAATCAATAGTAAATTATCATTAGATGACTACTTGGCGTGCTGCAAGGTAGTCCAGCATATTCATGAGCTCTGTATAACTGTTTGATCTGCAGCAGAGAAAACATTAATTTTATCAAAATAACAGCAAACAGCTTAGTAAGTGACACATCGCTGGAATCAGGATCTCTGTCCCTACGTTATGCTGCTCTCAGATGGGGTAACAAAAGCCTGGTGACAGATTACCTTTAACATCACACTCCTGCCCCCATTCTTCCCTGATGGGAAAAGGAGGGGAAAATAAGATTAGCTCTGGTCAGGAGCAGGGCCAGGAAGGGAATCAGGCATCTCCACCACCAGGAGTATCCCTGAGGTTAAGGATAGCATAGGGGCCCCTATCTCTTATTATCCAACAAGTCACATCATGTAATTATAGCTGGACTTACCTTTAACATTCCTGCATGGACCCGATTGCTTCCCTAGCGAGACATTTGCGGACCTTGTCTCTTCAGGTGACTGAAGTAAAGGGGGTGGTTCAGCAGCAAACTCAGTCCGCCACACCGGAGCAATCTGTCCTGGTCCTGGATCATCTGAACCCAAACAGCCCCTTCAGGAAAAATTTTCGTGGGAGTGTAGCTGTTTTTTTTATCTTTACAGAGGCTTGTAAATGGTACTTCTGTCTATGTCCCCATTCCTCTGGTAGTGAGGTACAGCGGGTGGGAATTGTTGTCTCGCTTTTGAGTAGGGACTGATTCACCTGTTTTTTTTTTTTGTTGTGGATGGATTTTTCTACACACTCGGTATCATCTATGATGGTCCGGACAAAATATCTTTAGCCTAGTGTAAGATCCGTTCACTGCAACAGGGAAATCTTCCTGCAGAGGATTATTGCGCTGAATTTCGGCTCTGGTCAATGGACCCACAGTAGACCGACCCTGCTCTTAAAAGTCAGTTTTTCCAGGGTTTGTCCAAGTGGGTAAAGAAGGTGTTGGTAATGTATGAAACTCCTCCTTCTTTACAGTGTGCCATGTAATACGTATTGATCTCTGATTTCGGCACAGGTCTCATGAAGCCAAAACTTTCTGGTAAGGGGTTACTGTGCTGGCATTACCTCCAGAGGCCTCACCGGAGCTCATGCACCTTGGAGGGACGTTCCGTTGGGGAAAAACCTCCACTTCTCCTAAAAGGGGTGGAGTTTGATTTTTTTTTTTCTGTGGCAAACGGGGAAATTTTATCAGTGCCTGCCCCTCTGAGGCCAAGGAAAATTGGCAGTCGGAAAACTCGTAGCCCCAGGAGTTTCATGGTTTCCACCCTGGGTCTACTTTTTTCCTCCACTATGGTGTCTCAATGTGTAACCCCTTCACTCCCGGGCGATTTTCAATTTTTTTGTTTTTTCCTCCCCTTCTTCCAAGAGCCATAGCTTTTTTTTATTTTTCTTTCAATATAGCCATATGAAGGCTTATTTTTTGTGTTATGAGTTGTACTTTTAAACGACACCATTCACTCTGCCCTATATTGTACTGGAAAACAGGAAGAAAATTCCAAGTGCAACAAAAAGTGCAATTCCACAATTGGTTCTTGTTTACCATGTTCTCTATACGGTAAAATTGATCAGTCAATATGATTCCCCAGGTCAGTATAAGTTCGTAGATATCAAATATGTATAATTTTACGCTTATCTAAGTGGGGAAAAAAAATTTCAGACGTTTCTAAAGAAAAAAAAAAAAGAAAAAAAAAATTGCGCCATGGACATATATACGTCCTTAGTCGTGAAGGGGTTAATACCAACAAGGGTTAAAGTTGGGGGCATAGAAGTCCCTATTATGGTTTTTCTATATAGTGATTCAGGGTCAAACATGATCAGATTTTTGCCATTGATTTATCACCTCTTACCTCTTACTCAGTGAGGTTTTGTTTAGTGTATACAGGGGCTGGAACTCCGTATAGGGGTACTTCATTCAGACCTCAGATCTTGTTATGACCTTTGATCTCTAATATCTTTGCAACTGTGGCGAAGTTAAAAACAAAAACATCTCTTCATCGTTCCTTATGGGAGACCCAGACCATGGGGTGTATAGCTACTGCCTCCGGAGGACACACAAAGTACTACACTCAAAACGTGTAGCTCCTCCCTCCGGGCTATATACACCCCCTGGATGACAATCTAACCAGTTCAATGCTTTGTGTTCAGGAGATCACACACACACATGCATTTTCTGATTTTTAATTTTTAAGATTTTTTATTTCAAAGATATGGAAGAAAAGCGGGTCCAGTCTGGACTCCTGGCATGTCCCTTCTCACCCCACTGTGCCGGCGGTGCTATTAAGGTTGACTTTTACAAGGCTGGAGCCTTCACATGCCGCGCTCCTTCACCATCCTCTGAGGCTCTGGCTTGAAGTGGGAGCCATCACGGTCCTCTCTGCTTTGCAGGAGACCGGTCTCCATCCGCAGCCCTGTCAGGTTCCTGCCGGACGGAGCGTTTAACCCCCACCAGGGACATGGCCCTGCGTCTCAAAAGCTAAGTATTGAGACGTTTTTCAGGGGTCCCGGGTACATTTATTGAGGGGAGAGTATGTTTGGTAACTCTGCTGTGTTTTACGGCCGGTTCTCTAGTCTTTTCCTGAGAACCGCGCCGAGGGTGCCTGCTCGTCGGCCGCATGTAAAAATCTAGGCCCCGGCTTCAGTCGCGGCCTAGTTTCGGTTTCAGTCTCTCTGTATGTCATTTTTTGCAGGGGAGCAGGGCGGCGCCGCCCACCGGCCGTTCAGCAGAGGGGAGGACACTCCTCTCTGAGGAAGTGTTCCCCTCCCCTGTATCTCTCCTTAGTTCTCCGGATTCCCGCTCTTGGGCTAATCCCTGCCCCCCCTCCTCACTCCAGAGCCATTTTATCAGCGTTCTACACTGATCGGCGCTGGCTGCTGCTGCTGTTGCATCCACTGGGGGTCTGAGCTGTGGAATCCGGAGGGCACACAAAAAAAACGGTCTGGTAAGCCACAACCTCTGGTTGTGGGCTTTATTATACACTTTCAGGGGGTCATTCTATAGGAGTGTATTATTTACTGCAGAGCCTCCACCTCAGCAGCATGTCTCTCACTAGGAGCAAGTCTGCTAAGCTGTACGCTATATGCACTGCATGTAAGCTCATTCTGCCAGAACCGAGCACATACCCACATTGTGATGCCTGCTCTAACATGGTGGTGCCTCAGCCTGGAGCCTCTTCAGGGGTCCCCCCGGCCGCTCCGGCCCCGGTGGCTGAACCCCCGGCTTGGGTAGCATCTTTTTCCAGTGCTATCTCCCAGTCTTTTGCCGACTCCATGGGACAGCTGTCCCGGGCTCTGCTGACCATGCATCAGCCCCCTTCTCAGGGTGCCTCTGCTTCTCCGAGCTCTGCAGAACTCTCAGAACATGTTTTAGGACCCCGTCCCCCTAAACGGAGACGCAGGGATCCTTCTCCTTCTGTGAAGCCCCTCCAGTGTTGTGTCGGTGCATTACCTTCAGGGACTCCACTCGGCTGGATCTTGTCACAGGTAGGAGATCTTCTTTTAGGATTGTCGTGACGCCACTCTCAGAATTGCGGTCAGTGGGGACCGCCACTGCAGGTTAAGGGATGCCTGGGGCTGATGGTGGGTGCAGTCAGTTGTAACAGCCTCCTGAGAGTGAGGCAAGCCCCAGGGCCCTGTGTAGGTGTGTAGAACCACAAGGCGCAGAATAACTCCACACAATCAGAATGTCTTTCAGGGGTTTTACTCACAGTTGATGGCAGGGTGAGTAACCCGGGCGTAGCTGGGATGAACCAGGCTGGAATCAGGTATCCTTCAGGCTGACTGATGAGGGTGGCTACCGACTCGCCTTCCTTAGCCCTTCTGTGGTTTGTGGTAACCCCGACTTTTAGTCCCTATGGGGGTCACCCAGGGAAGTAGCTGCTCCCCTCTTTTGTTTGCCGTTTGCTTGTCGCCTGGACCAGATCACTCCAGCTGCTTGCCTCCTGTGAACTATGGGCCCTAACTGTGGCTACGTGGCTGCGGCTTCTGTGGTGTTGTGGCGTGGGCTTTAAGGGCCCCACACCGGCAGGTTTAGCAAGGAAAGGTGGATCTATCCCCGCACCGGGATCTGCCGCCCGTTTGGGCCTGGTACTCCCTGACAGTCTCCTTACTTTCCACTACACTGCTCTCTCTCCAGCTGTGTGTGGTGTTCGGGCAGCACTACCAGGTGACCGTTCTCCCCCGTCGGTAGTCACTGCGCGGACGCTGTTAGACTGCAACAGCTCCAGAGTCTGCTTCTGCTCTTCCTGGACTGCTGCACTAAACTGGCTCACTCGTGGGACCTGCTCCTGTCTGAGCTCCACTTCCATGCTCCTCACTCCTCCACACTCTGCTTCAGACTGTTTTCTCCTCCTTCTCTTTTCCCTTGTGCCTGCCTACGCCACCTAGCAACCAGGCTCTCTACCACACCCCTTGAGTGGAGATGGAGGCTTCGCCCCCTCCACTCCTCAAGTGGAGGTGAAGGCTTTGCCCCCTCCTGGGATCCCCAGGGGTCCTCTCAAAGGTACATGTGTGAGACCTGATCACTATGCGCCTGTGTAGTCACACCTCGGTCAGCCTTCTGGATTACCTGTATTGTACTGTCCCCAGCATGGGTGCAGTACTCAGTGGTGCCTGACCAGGTCAGGGGCGCCACACTTCCTCGTCCCACGGCTCTGATTCACGAGCTGAGGTGCAGGGCGAGGAAGATACTTTTACTGTGGGCTCAGATGCTACCTCTATGTACCCCATTGACATATCTGAGGGTGATGCGGATGTTAGTGACTTGATTGCATCCATTAACTCCGTACTGAACCTCAATCCACCAGTGTCAGAGGAACAAGCCTCTCTGGTAGAAATACACCAGTTTACCTCTCCTAAGAGAGCTAGGAGTACGTTTTTTAACCACTCCAGTTTTCAGGCCACTGTGACCAAGCCCAGGGCCTGTCCTGACAAACGCTTTCCAAAGCGTAGTTCTGATGACCGTTTCCCCTTTCCACCTGAGGTGGTTAAGGAGTGGGCTCAGTCCCCAAAGGTGGATCCTCCGGTGTCTAGAATCTCAGCCCGGACAGTCGTTTCTGTGGCCGATGGCACCTCTCTTAAGGATCCCACTGACCGCCAGGTTGACCTTCTGGCCAAATCTGTATATGAGGCGGCAGGAGCCTCGTTCTCCCCGTCTTTTGCAGCAGTGTGGGCTCTTAAGGCAGTCTCTGCCTCTCTGGCGGAGATACATTCCCTCGCCAGGGACTCCATACCCGAGATGGTTGCCTTAACTTCCCAGGCTTCAGCTTTTTCATCCTACGCCATGTCTGCCATTCTAGAGGCTTCTCACCGCACGGCGGTGGCTTCCGCTAATTCTCTCGCGATCCGCAGGATCTTGTGGCTTCGAGAGTGGAAAGCAGACGCTTCTTCTAAGAAGTACCTTGCTGGGCTCCCCTTTGCTGGGACCCGGCTGTTCGGTGAACAACTGGATGAAATTATTCTAAGAGTATTATTATAAGAGTACTTCCTTGCCACAAATTAAAACCAGGAAACCTGTCCAGAACAGGAACCAGTCGAGGTTTCGTTCCTTTCGTTCCTCTAACTGCTCATCCTCTAAGCCCTCAGCTTCGTCCACTACCTCAGCCAAGGATCGTAAACCGCACTGGCGCGCGAAGCCGCGTCCTCAGAAGAGCGGAGGAGCCGCTGCCACTAAGGCAGCCTCCTCTTGACTATCTGGCTGCGCCAGCAACGTCCTTGGTCGGTGGCAGGCTCTCCCACTTTGGCGACGTGTGGTTTCAACACGTCTCCGATCAGTGGGTGCGGGATATCATCTCCCACGGTTACAGGATAGAATTTTCTTCCAGCCCGCCAAACAGATTTTTTCTGTCCGCTCCCCCCTGCTCCAAGGCCGCCGCCTTCTCTCAGGCCGTGGCATCCTTGCAGGCCAACGGAGTAATCGTACCGGTTCCCGCCCGGGAATGGTTCAGAGGTTTCTACTCAAATCTCTTCCTAGTCCCCAAAAAGGACGGTTCCTTCCGGCCCATCCTGGATCTCAAGCTTCTCAACAAGCATGTTCAGGTGCGGCGCTTTCGCATGGAATCTCTGAGATCGGTCATTGCCTCAATGACCCAAGGAGATTTTCTAGCATCCATCGACATCAGAGATGCCTATCTGAATGTGCCTATTGTGGTTTCACACCAGCGTTGGCTACGCTTTGCAATCGGAGAGGAACATTTCCAATTCGTGGCTCTCCCCTTCGGGTTAGCCACGGCCCCTCGTGTTTTCACCAAGGTCATGGCAGCAGTGGTTGCGGTCCTGCATCTCCAGGGGTTGGCAGTGATTCCTTACCTGGACGACCTTCTTGTCAAGGCCTCATCCAGTGCAGACTGCCAGCGGAGTGTCTCGCTCACTCTCGCCACGCTTGTTCAATTCGGGTGGCTTGTCAATCTGCCCAAGTCCACTCTGACCCCGACCCAGGAACTTACGTACCTAGGGATGCAATTCGAGACTCTGCCGGCACTTGTGAGGCTGCCCTTAGTCAAACAGCAGTCCCTTCATCTGGCGGTGCGCTCTCTGTTGCAGCCCCGCCGTCATTCCATCAGGCACCTCATGCAGGTGCTGGGTCAGATGGTGGCGTCAATGGAAGCGGTTCCCTTTGCCCAGTTCCATCTGCGTCCCCTGCAGCTGGACATTCTCCGCTGTTGGGACAAGCGGACCTCTTCCTTGCACAGGCTAGTGGCTCTGTCGCCGCAGACCAGGAGCTCTCTTCAGTGGTGGCTTCGACCTCTCTCTCTGTCACAGGGACGCTCCTTCCTGACTCCGTCCTGGGTGATCCTCACCACGGATGCCAGTCTCTCCGGCTGGGGAGCAGTATTTCTCCACCACCGAGCACAGGGCACTTGGACTCCGTCCGAATCAGCCCTCTCGATCAATGTGCTGGAAATCAGGGCTGTGCTTCTAGCACTCGTAGCCTTTCACCACCTGTTGGCGGGCAAGCACATTCGAGTCCAATCGGACAACGCGACAGCGGTTGCCTACATCAATCACCAGGGCGGGACTCGCAGCCGCCTGGCGATGTTGGAGGTTCATCGAATCCTTCAGTGGACGGAGGACTCCAAGTCCACCATATCCGCAGTCCACATCCCAGGCGTAGAAAACTGGGAGGCCGATTATCTCAGCCGTCAAACCGTGGACAGCGGCGAGTGGGCCCTGCATCCGGCAGTGTTCAGGTCAATCTGCCGCAAGTGGGGCACTCCGGAAGTGGATCTAATGGCATCCCGGCACAACAACAAGGTTCCGGTTTACGTGGCTCGCTCCCACGATCCTCAGGCCTTCGCAGCGGACGCGCTGGTTCAAGATTGGTCTCAGTTCCGCCTGGCCTATGTGTTTCCCCCTCTAGCTCTCTTGCCCAGGGTTCTGCGCAAGATCAGAATGGAGGGCCGTCGGGTCATACTCATTGCTCCGGACTGGCCCAGGCGAGCTTGGTACCCAGATCTGCTCCGTCTGTCCGTAGAAATGCCGTGGCATCTCCCGGACCGCCCAGACCTTCTCTCTCAAGGTCCGTTTTTCCGCCAGAATTCTGCGGCTCTCAAATTGACGGCGTGGCTCTTGAGTCCTAGATCCTGACGGCTTCAGGCATTCCCTCTGAGGTCATCTCCACTATGACTCAGGCTCGGAAGTCTTCCTCGGCCAAGATTTACCACAGGACTTGGAAGATTTTCCTGTCCTGGTGCCGCTCTTCCGGCCATGCTCCTTGGCCGTTCTCTTTGCCGACCATCCTGTCTTTTTTACAGTCCGGTCTGCAGCTAGGACTGTCCCTCAATTCCCTCAAGGGACAGGTGTCGGCTCTGTCGGTATTATTCCAGTGGCGTATCGCCCGACTGGCTCAGGTGCGCACCTTCATGCAGGGCGCATCTCACATCATTCCTCCTTACCGGCGGCCTTTGGATCCCTGGGATCTTAATCTGGTCCTCACGGCCTTACAGAAACCCCCCTTTGAGCCTCTTAGGGAGGTTCCCTTGTTTAGACTTTCACAGAAAGTGGTTTTTCTAGTAGCCATAACTTCTCTCCGGAGAGTCTCTGATTTGGCTGCGCTCTCTTCGGAGTCACCTTTCTTGGTGTTTCACCAAGACAAGGTGGTTCTCCGTCCGACTCCGGATTTTCTCCCTAAGGTGGTGTCTTCTTTCCACCTTAACCAGGACATTTCATTGCCTTCCCTTTGTCCGGCTCCTGTGCATCGCTTTGAGAAGGCGTTGCATATCTTGGATTTGGTGCGGGCGCTCCGAATCTATGTGTCACGCACCGCCGCTTTTAGGCGGTGCACCTCACTTTTTGTGCTAACCACGGGTCAGCGCAAGGGTCTCTTGGCTTCTAAACCGACCCTAGCTCGTTGGATTAGGTCAGCCATCTCTGATGCCTACCAGTGTTCTCAGGTGCCTCCTCCGCCGGGGATTAAGGCGCACTCGACCAGAGCTGTCGGTGCCTCCTGGGCTTTCAGGGACCAGGCTACGGCTCAGCAGGTTTGTCAGGCTGCCACTTGGTCTAGTCTGCACACCTTTTCGAAGCACTACCAAGTGCATGCTCATGCTTCGGCAGATGCGAGCTTGGGCAGACGCATCCTTCAGGCGGCTGTCGCCCATTTGTGAAGTTAGGTTTTGCCTACTTCTCAGTTTTGTTTATTTCCCACCCATGGACTGCTTTAAGACGTCCCATGGTCTGGGTCTCCCATAAGGAACGATGTAGAAAAAGAGAATTTTGTTTACTTACCGTAAATTCTTTTTCTTATAGTTCCGACATGGGAGACCCAACACCCTCCCTGTTGCCTGTTGGCAGTTCTTGTTCCGTGTGTTTCACCGGCTGTTGTTGTAGACACAGGTTCCGGGTTTTCCGAGTTTTACTCTATCTCTACTTATGGGTGGATGTCCTCCTTCAGCTTTTGCACTGAACTGGTTAGATTATCATCCAGGGGGTGTATATAGCCCGGAGGGAGGAGCTACACATTTTGAGTGTAGTACTTTGTGTGTCCTCCAGAGGCAGAAGCTATATACCCATGGTCTGGGTCTCCCATGTCGGAACTATAAGAAAAAGAATTTACGGTAAGTAAACAAAATTCTCTTTTTTATTATGCTTTACAGCACTAATTTACATCTTTTGTCCAATGCAACATAAAAAATTTGGTGAAGGTCTTGTTTAACACAAGTATACCAAAAGAACCACCAGGCCGAATCCTTCAAGGGGTACTCCCATCTCCAAGATCCTATCCAATATGTAGTAGGTGTAACAATATTAGCAAATACCTCCAATTAGAAATGTAGTACAGTTCTCCTGATTAGCTATGTCTCTTACCTCATGTGCAGGGCATTGCAGTTTAGGTATCTTTGGTTACGACCGCTAATATAGAGACAGTTAGTTCCTAGTGGTCGTCGTAACCATGGATACCTAAGCTACTGCAATGCCCTGCACGTGAGTTAACTATAACTAACATAGATGGAGAACTATACTACATTTCTAATTGGAGGTATCTGCTAATATTAATACACCTACTACATATTGGGATAGGATTTTGGAGATGGGAATACGCCTTTAACTGCCCAAAATCTTCTGTCCAGGGTTCCCATACACATTAGTCTGTCGATACCAGCGGGTTTGGCTGAGTTTAGTCTAATGTGTATAGGGAGCTTAAATCTGATATGTGATGCTACTTTCTATACTGCATGTTCTGTAATTGTTTTATCCTCTATGTGAAATAGTGTCTCTGATATCTATTACATTAAAGGGAACTTGTCACCAGGTTTTCCCCATTTAATGTACGGCCACCACCGTATGCCCTTATACACAGAATTCTAGAATACGATATACTGTATATCCCCAAGACAATTTGCAGAACGTAAAAGAGATCTTTTATTATACTCAACTATGGGGATGTCCAGTCCAATGGGCATTGCTGTTTTTCATCCAGTGCTGTCCTCCTTGTTTCATGTGGATGAAGCATCCTATGTCATCCATACAGTCTCTTCCATCATGCTCCTGAGCAGCCGTACCTCTCTCTGCCCTGCCAAGGGCAGAGCAGAGAGAAGTGTGTGCGCAATGGGATATACTGTATAAATGATGTAGGAAGCATCATCCACATGACAGAGGAAGAGAGGAGGCGCCGCATCAAGACCAGCTACGTCCAATGGATACAAGTAGTATTCAACCCCCTGCAGATTTAGCAGGTTTGATAAGATGCAAATAAGTTAGAGCCTGCAAACTTCAAACAAGAGCAGGATTTATTAACAGATGCATAAATCTTACAAACCAACAAGTTATGTTGCTCAGTTAAATTTTAATAAATTTTCAACATAAAAGTGTGGGTCAATTATTATTCAACCCCTAGGTTTAATATTTTGTGGAATAACCCTTGTTTGCAATTACAGCTAATAATCGTCTTTTATAAGACCTGATCAGGCTGGCACAGGTCTCTGGAGTTATCTTGGCCAACTCCTCCATGCAGATCTTCTACAAGTTAGGCGGCTTTCACACTACGTTTATTTAACATGCGTCATGAACGTTTTTTTGCTGCAAAAGCGGATCCTGCTTTTACAGCAAAAAAACGCATGCAAACGCATGTGTTATTTTGCAGGATCCTGTCACTTTAAGTTTATGGGCGGGCATCGGGAGTGAGGGGAATTGAGCGTGACAGACTGGGAGCCGGCATCTACCAGCTGTGGAGGCTTGTAACCAAGGTAAACATCGGGTAACTTGCTTGGATACGCGATATTTACATTGGTTACGAGCGTCTGCAGCTGCTAGGAGCCGGCTCCCTGCACACGTTACCAACGTAAACATCGGGTAACTAAGACCGCGGTTACCCGATGTTTACCTTGGTTACGAGCGTCCTCCGCTCTCAGGCAGGGGAGAGTGGAGAGAGAGGGAGGGGGAGGCAGGGAGGTGGAGAGAGAGAGGGAGGAAGGGAGAGAGGGAGGGAGGTGGAGAGAGGTGGAGAGAGAGACTGATCACCCGAGGCTGGTTTCTGTGCATGCTCAGTAGAGCAAGCAGGATCCTGCCTATCAGCACGCCAGCGTTCACATGCGTTTGCATGCTGTTTAGTCAGGATCCAGCAATTTGCAGTATTTGGACGCAGCTCAAAAACGCTACAAGTAGCGTTTTTGAAATAAGTTAAAAAACTGCAAGTCGCTGGATCCTTACTATAACGCACGCAAGCGCAGGTGAACGCATGTTGACGCGAGTCCATTGCAAATGCATTGAAATGAAAACACATTTGTACTGGATCCGTTTTTGCGTTAACAAAACGTTAATGACGGATGTTAAAAAAACGTAGTGTGAAAGCAGCCTTATCTAGGTTCTTTGGGTGTTTCATGTGGACTTTAATCTTGAGCTCCTTCCACAAGTTTTCAATTGGGTTAAGGTCAGGAGACTGACTAGGACACTGCAACACCTTGATTATTTCCCTCTTGAACCAGGCCTTGGTTTTCTTGGCTGTGTGCTTTGGGTCGTTGTCTTGTTGGAAGATGAAATGACGACCCATCTTAAGATCCTTGATGGGGGAGCGGAGGTTCTTGGCCAAAATCTCCAGGTAGGCTGTGCTATCCATCTTCCCATGGATGCGGACCAGATGGCCAGGCCCCTTGGCTGAGAAACAGCCCCACAGCATGTTGCTGCCACCACCATGCTTGACTGTAGGGATGGTATTCTTGGGGTCGTATGCAGTGCCATCCAGTCTCCAAACGTCACGTGTGTGGTTGGCACCAAAGATCTCGATCTTGGTCTCATCAGACCAGAGAACCTTGAACCAGTCTGTCTCAGAGTCCTCCAAGTGATCATGAGCAAACTGTAGACGAGCCTTGACATGATGCTTTGAAAGTAAAGGTACCTTACGGGCTCGTCTGGAACGGAGACCATTGCGGTGGAGTACGTTACTTATGGTATTGACTGAAACCAATGTCCCCACTGCCATGAGATCTTCCCGGAGCTCCTTCCTTGTTGTCATTGGGTTAGCCTTGACTCTTCGGACAAGCCTGGCCTCGGCACAGGTGGAAACTTTCAAAGGCTGTCCAGGCCGTGGAAGGCTAACAGTAGTTCCATAAGCCTTCCACTTCCGGATGATGCTCCCAACAGTGGAGACAGGTAGGCCCAACTCCTTGGAAAGGGTTTTGTACCCCTTGCCAGCCTTGTGACCCTCCACGATCTTGTCCCTGATGGCCTTGGAATGCTCCTTTGTCTTTCCCATGTTGACCAAGTATGAGTGCTGTTCACAAGTTTGGGGAGGGTCTTAATTAGTCAGAAAAGGCTGGAAAAAGATATAATTAATCCAAACATGTGAAGCTCATTGTTCTTTGTGCCTTAAATACTTCTTAATACTTTAGGGGAACCAAACAGAATTCTTGTGGTTTGAGGGGTTGAATAATAAATGACCCTCTGAATAAACTTTTCACAATTTAAAAAAAAAAAAATAAAAAAAGAAATAACATTCTTTTTTGCTGCAGTGCATTTCACACTTGCAGGCTGATCTACAGTCCAAATGTCACAATGCCAAGTTAATTCCGAATGTGTAAACCTGCTAAATCTGCAGGGGGTTGAATACTACTTGTAGGCACTGTATATGTATAGCATTCCAGAATGCTGTATATAAGAGCATACAGGCGGTGACTGTATATTATATAGAGAAAACTTGGTGAAAGATTCCATTTAACCCTTTGATGGTGGTTTCCTCTAGTCCATAATTTTCTAGCCACTGAATCCTCATTGGAGACATTTCTTGAGTTCCCTGCAGTAGCGTAACTAGAGTCTGATTTGCCCGATTTGGACCTGGTCCTCCCCCACTTGCATGTTGGTCAGATGTATGAGCTCTTGTAGCATTGTAAATCTTATAAAGACATACAGTATGTGTTTCCCCTGCCCCTTCATTATATTGGAATGTCCCCTATCCTGGGTCCTTTCCATTTATATGTGTACCCTATTCTGGTATATATCCCCCATCCTTGGCCGATCCTACTATATATGTCCCCCATCCAGGTATATATCTCCTCCATCCTTGGACACTTTCAGGTATGTATGTCCCCCATCCTGAGCCCCTTCCAGGTAACTATTTCCCTCATCCTGGTATATATCTCCCCCATCCTGAGACACTTCCTGGTATATATGTCCCCGATCCTGGGTCAATTCTGGTACCGTATTTTTCTGACTATAAGACGCACTTTTTCCCCCCCAAATGTTGGGGGAAAGTTGGGGGTGCGTCTTATGGTCTGAATATAGGGCTGCGCCCGGGAATGAGGGTGCTGCGGTGGAGCGGGCCATCGAGGGCACAAGCAGGCTGTAGCAGTGCCTGCCGTGACCACGTGGACCCGCTCATTACATATGCACGCCCATCATCCCGCCCATCATCTCTCAGCGCTGAAGCCGGTGCTGACAGGTGGGCAGGATGATGGACGGGGGGTGCGCACATAATTAACAGCCGGCCGTGATCACCCCTGGCAACGACAGCCTGGAGTGATCATGTGCGGCTGTATTCACTGCCCCCCGTGCATCATTATCAGCGCGGGGTGCAGTGAATAAGTACGGTACACTCACCGGCCACTTCCGTGCAGCACCGCAATATCCTCCAGTCTGCCAGTCAGCTGATCTGTGTAGACAGCGATGAGCCCTGTGCGCGCCGCTAATCTCCACGCAAGTCAGCTGACCGGCAGACAGGAGGACATCGCGATGCTGCAGGGAAGTGACCGGTGATGGCTTCACACAGATTAGTGGCGCTGCTGCCGCCACAGACAGGGGGAGAAGCAATGCTGCATGAAGCGAGGAAAGGTGAGTATAAACGTATATTGTTTTTTGTGTGATACAGGATACATGCCATATAGCAGGATTAGGGTATATAGCAGGATGAGGGTATATAGCAGGATGAGGGTATATAGCAGGATGAGGGTATATAGCAGGATGAGGGTATATGGAAGGATGAGGGTATATAGCAGGATGAGGGTATATAGCAGCACGGGGCCATATAGCAGGATGGGGGTATATAGCAAGATGGGGCCATATAGCAGGATGAGGGTATATAGCAGCATGGGGGTATATAGCAGGATGGGGCCATATAGCAGGATGGGGGTATATAGCAGGATGATGGCATATACCAGGATGGGGTACCTTAGCAGAGAATTTGGGGACATTACCACCATAACAGTATCAGCAGCAGATCCTCGCCCCATAACAATGTGTCATGACCACATTTTTTGCTTAAAATTTTATTTTCCTATTTTCATCCTCTAAAACCAGGGTGCGTCTTATGGTCCGGTGTGTCTTATAGTCTTATAGTCTTATATACGGTATATATCTATCTTCCCACAGGTATGTATAATCAGGCACCCTACTTTCCCATGAACTGATCTTTCTCTCTGCTGCTTATGCTAATATCTGGTATGTGTAATCAAGCACACTACTTTCCCATGAACTGATCTTTCTCCCTGCTGCTTTTGCTAATATCTGGTATGTGTAATCAAGCACACTACTTTCCCATGAACTGATCTTTCTCCCTGCTGCTTTTGCTAATATCTGGTATGTGTAATCAAGCACACTACTTTCCCATGAACTGATCTTTCTCCCTGCTGCTTTTGCTAATATCTGGTATGTGTAATCAGGCACCCTACTTTCCCAATTAATCTGACCTGTTCTGCCTTTGCTTCAATATCTCTGTGGTGTGCTCCAGCTTCTCACTGTGACCACTCCCACCCTGTTCTTCAGCTTCTTTTTATGACCTTTTTTCTCTCTGCCTATGTAATGTTGCATCTGGTTTCTTTGAGTGACCAAGAGATTCTTGTTGCACCCCACCCCTTCACAGCTGATTGCACTTGTGTGTGGATATATTTGTGCCTCTGAAGTCTGTACAAGACATCATGTCTGCACCAAGACAAGTTTGCACCATATAAGTATGATGCATTGAATTAGGCCAATTTGGGCCTCAAGGGACCGGAAGGTAACTGGATACATAGTCACTATCAACAATGTTTGTGTTTCTCTTCACTTTCACCCCTATAAGGCCTAAGACACACGGTGAGAAAAACGGTGCGAGTGGAGTGCGATAAAAAAATCGCATTCCCCTAGGACCAATATTAGCCTGTGTGACAGCACACATGAGCGATTATTTTCTCAGTATTTTTATATTGACTATAGGTCAGGGAGTATACATAAATGCTATAGAGGAAATTATTCCCAAATACAAAATTTTATTAATTCCAATAATAAAATGTGACAATCACAACATATACAAGGTGATCTCTAAAATCCATAATTCTGGGATATTCTCCCCAAACGTCCCTGTTTGTCAGGAGCAAATTAGCCGGATCTCAGCCGGATCCAATAGATACATATAATATCACACAAAAGCAGTTTGATACAAACAGTGTAGACACACAAAGCTTTTTTAAGCCAATACTCAGCAATGTTCCACTGTTTACTCCGGATCATTAAGCCACTCCTGTGGATCAGGTAATTTTTGCTTGTTGGCATTAATATAGCAGTCCTTAGTGTGCTTATTTACTCCGTAAGATATAAATGGCACATGTGGTGATATTGCCTCTTCGCCTCGACGCCTTTCCCCATAAAATGGTTCCTCAGGAGGCCATAGTGAAGATGATAGATGGTTTAAGGTAAGAGATGCATTTCCATGGAAAGCCCGTCAAAGATACTCCTGCCCCAGGTACAGACAATGCTGCCAGATTTCCACCCTCCAGCAGGTCCAAAGGCTCCTGAGGAACCATTTTATGGGGAAACGCGTCGAGGCGAAGAGGCAATATCACCACATGTGCCATTTATATCTTACGGAGTAAATAAGCACACTAAAAACTGCTATATTAATGCCAACAAGCAAAAATTACCTGATCCACAGGAGTGGAATGGCTTAATGATCCGGAGTAAACATTGGAACATTGCTGAGTATTGGCTTAAAAAAGCTTTGTGTGTCTACACTGTTTGTATCAAACTGCTTTTGTGTGATATTATATGTATCTATTGGATCCGGCTGAGATCCGGCTAATTTGCTCCTGACAAACAGGGACGTTTGGGGAGAATATCCCACAATTATGGATTTTAGAGATTACCTTGTATATGTTGTGATTGTCACATTTTATTATTGGAATTAATAAAATTTTGTATTTGGGAATAATTTCCTTGATTATTTTCTCAGCCCTAATCGGACCGAGAAAATAATCGCAGCATGCTGCGATTGTAATGCGTTCCTTGTTTCTCTCGCACCCATTCAAGTCAATGGGGCGAGAGAAAAATCACACTGCATTCGCGGTACACCGGTGTACCACGAGTGCAGTGCGAGAATGGCAATAGCCGGCTACGGAGGAGAGAGGGAGAAAAATCCCTCCCTCCCCTCTTCTGTGACGGCTCACCACTCCTCAGCTGACGTCCGCTCGCACGATCGGACCTCAGTCGCAGGGACACTTGCAAGACACTCGGCTCTGCTGTACTGCCAGCGTGAGCCGAGTGTCATGCGAGGGGATCGCAGTAATCCTGGTGTGGCCCCGGCCTTACACTTCACTTTCTACTTACCCCCCTGATCCCTACACCCAGTAATAAACTATTCATCTCTCCCTCCATCCTCCCCACCCATCTCACCCTCTCCTCAGATCTGTTCCTCCACATTACTGTGACGCCCTGGCCTATCAGGTCATTACAGGGTATTGTGCAATCTGCCCTTCTGTACAATATCCACCTCCTCCTTGATTACGGGTCCCCAACTTACGGTGTTGCCAACATCAGCCAATCAAAATCCTAGGAACACTGCACCACACCCACCAGACACACCAGTGGACGGCCTGAGTGGAATAGGGTCGCGCACTTGGGGGGTTGGTACGGGGAGGTCAGGAGTATCAGGAGTAGGCCAGTAGTTCGGTTGAAGGGAGGAAGTGTAGGAGTGAGGAGGTCAGGAGCTGGGCTCCTTGGATGTCACTAGGTGGCAGACGGTGGTCTGGGCCTCGTAGGAGCTGAACCCCCTGTCCCAGGGGATCGTGACAAGGGGCACGGAACTGTCGATGAGGACAGCCGGCGGCCTTGTACCATCACCGGGCTAGGACCAAGGCACGACGGGGTACGTGGACCCTAGGTCAGGGAGTAGCTTCAGGCAACCTGAGAATTGACCCGACGAGAACGGAGCCTTCAAGATCCGCTCTCCACCCGCTCCAAAATCGGGATACTAGAGCAACGTGGGGATAGGACTTTCCACTAAAACGGTCCAGAAAATCCCAAGCGTGAACCCTGAGAGCAAGCTCCCACTGTTAGCCACACTGGGGAGCAGGACCCGACTAGTTCTACACTACAGGGGCCAACTAGCAAGAGAACGTAGTGCCAAGAGGAAGGTCACAGATCATCAGGCAACACCAGTGGGAATGGGACCCAAACGTGCTCCCCTCGGCAGCAGTGTCCAAACCTTTGGTTTACCAAGTTGTCGGTGTCAGCTTTATGGACTGAGTGAGTACGTAAGTGACCCTTTCACTCCCAACGGTACTCCCCAACACCATCACTGAGTCCCGGGGCATCCCTACTACCTGTGGAGGGGTTAAACACCTTGCTGCCCACTCCATCACCCCGGGTACTCCCATCTGCAGTGGTGGTACTCCACCTTACCACACACCATGGGTGGAGTCACAAACTTTAAATATACAATCCCCTGTAAATACCCCCTTTATATGAGTGGCCGCACGACCCCCGGGTCCGGACGCCCCTTGAGCCACCGTGGATCCGGATCCGAGCAGCCCGGCTGCTGACGTGGGGGCGGCACACCTCAAATTCCTGACGTCACGAACAGGATACGAGCAGGACCCACTTACCTGGGTGACGTGCGCCTTGAAGATCGAGACCGCGAGTCAAAATCCCCGTTTCCCGCCATTTACGCCATCTTTTGGCGCCAATACGCCGTCTTCTCCGCGAAAGCGCGCAAAGTAGAAGCCCCGCCCTTTGTCCTGAGAGTGAGGCTGGAACCGGAAGTTCCCAGAGGGCCACAGCATCGAGTGGAGTGCTGAGTGAAAACCGAGGGGGTGTAACGGCATGTAGCAGCAGTGGAAGAGAAGCAGTTATGCCAGGACTTTGCCATAATGTTCTGGACAGCGCAGAGGCAAGATAGTGGAGCGGAGCTAGTCACCGGATCGTGGTGTTCCCGGGACGGCGACCTCGATTGAGGAAGAGACAGAGCAGCTGTGCAGGAGAATGTGGATGCAATTCCTGTTTATACTGGACCACTGGAGGGAAGAGATGAGGAGCCTGGCGATGGTGGTGCGAGCCCGTGAGATTGAGATCCCACGTGAAGAGAGGGTAAGTGGTTACCCAGTCACTAATGATTACCCCAATCCGGCCGATGCGGCTGAGGGATCTGGACCGCCCCCGCTCCCGGTGAGCACTCCACCGCCACCAACCCTGTCCTCGGCGAACGCCAAGCTGCCTGCTCCAACCAAGGCAGTGGAACCTTCAGCCCCTGTGTACGAAGATACAGCTGCAGAACCCCCGGTTCCGTCCCTCGACCCGATCACGACAGCAGTCACCCCGACTCCGGCCAGACCAGACCCAGCCGAATCACCGGGCCCGTCCTTAGAGGAGGAGCACCCGGGCTCTGCAGCCCCGGCTGCGGAGCAGTCGGTACATCTACCCAAAGTAGGGGAGGTGGAGCCTGAAGAGCTGCCGATTCCACCGCCGCGCGACATCCCAATGGCTGTTGGGGCCGCAAGAGTGCACCTAAAGCAAGAGCCAGCTAGGGAGCCGAGGCCGGATGCTGACGCCCCCTACTGAGAACAACACCACCAGAAGTTACAGATGGAGATAACGACACAAGACCGGCGACGACGGGAGCTTGCCACCTGTACACATCAGGAGAAGGAGCAGGTGAGAAGCGCTGCTTCCCGAGTCCGTGGGCCGCTGTGCTGTGGTCTGGTGGATCCATTTGACCCCGTGCAAGGATGGGGGTTCATCCGGGAAGCAGGCCTCACAGCCGGGGTGTTTGTGTCTCGACGGGATGTCGCACAACACCTCCCCAGGGGACATCCCGAGCGGAATCTAGAGCCTGAAGATATGGTTGCCTACACTCGGCATTGTGGAGAGCGGGGCTGGTATGCCCTAGATATGACCAAGCACAAAATGCTAGAAGAAGAGTTTGTGCCTGTGTTGGTAGTACATAGTCGCAAGAAAGCATGGCTACGGGACCCGGTAGTCCAGTGATGTATAATGTTATAACAGAACTGTTAGGTATCGGTATTTCGTTTGTTATTTTCCATGTAGAGAATGTTAGAAAATAAGTGCCTAATCAACAGGGTTTGAATGAAGAAGAGTAAAAGTTTACCTGATTCACGAGATTTTCATAGTTTGTACACCGGTACATGGACTCCGTTACATATATATATAGTAGTAAAAATGGACCATGTTCACAGGACTGGTTGTGACCAACACGAACTTGTGTTCTTGTAAATAATTGCACCTCCTTTGCCCACCAGAGTCGTCTATTACAACACCCGGGACCTTAACCTGGTCACGGACCCACCATAGGTATGCAGTGGGTCAGGTTGTTTGGGTGGCGGGTTAATGGGATTCGGGACATTGGGACTGGACTGTTGCAGGAAGAGGCTGCAACGGAGCAGATTGAGCTTCCGCTACTAACTAAACCGATAGAGTTCCATAGTTGGAACGATGAACTCTAAAAATGAAGTAACGTTCAAGTGTCCAGCCTCCCTGATGTGGGAAGTATTTGTAAATAAAAATTTTTTTTTTCTACTTTACAGTTTGACAAAAAAAATAAACCTCTGATGTCCTGTAGCTCGGGGACAAGCTACGTTTAACCAAGGGGGAATGTGACACCCTGGCCTATCAGGTCGTCACAGGGTATTGTGCAATCTGCCCTTCTGTGCAATATCCACCTTCTCCTTGGTTACAGGTCTCCAACTTATGGTGTTGCCAACATCAGCCAATCAAACTCCTCGGAATACTTTGCACCACACCCACCAGACACACCAGTTGACGGCGTGAGTGGAATAGGGTCGCTCACTTGGTGGTGTTGGTGCAGGGAGGTCAGGAGTGTCAGGAGTAGGCCAGTAGTTCGGTTGAAGGTAGGAAGTGTAGGAGTGAGGAGGTCAGGAGCCAGGCTCCTTGGAAGTCACTAGGTGGCAGACGGTGGTCTGGGCCTGGTAGGAGCTGGACCCCCGGTCCCAGGGGATCATGACAAGGGGCACGGAACTGTCGAGGAGGACAGCCGGCGGCCTTGTACCATCACTGGGCTAGGACCAGGGCACGACGGGGTACATGGACCCTAGGTCAGGGAGTAGCTTCAGGCAACCTGACAATTGATCCGACAAGAACGGATCCTTCAAGATCCACTCTCCACCCACTCCAAAATCGAGGTACTAGCGCAACGAGGGGGACAGGATTTTCCACTAAACGGTCCAGGAAATCCCAAGCGTGAACCCTGAGAGCAAGCTCCTTCAGTTAGCCACGCTGGGGAGCGGGACCCGACTAGTTCTACACTACAGTGGCCAACTAGCAAGAGAACTTAGTGCCAAGTGGAAGGTCACAGATCATCAGGCAACACCAGTGGGAATGGAAACCAAACGTGCACCCCTCGGCGGCAGCGGTGTCCAGAACTTTGGTTTTCCAAGTTGTCGGTGTCAGCTTTATGGACTGAGTGAGTACGCAAGTGACCCTTTCACTCCCAACGGCACTCCACAACACCATCACTGAGTCCCGTCACATCCCCACTACCCGCGGAGGGGTTAAACACCTAGCTGCCAACTCCATCGCCCACGGGTACTCCCATCTGCAGCGGTGGTACTCCACCTTACCACACACCACGGGTGGTATCACGAACTTTAAATATACAATCCCCTGTAAATACTCCCTTTATTTGAGTGGCAGCACGACCCCCGGGTCCGGACGCCCCTCGAGCCACCGCGGATCCGGATCCGAGCAGCCCGGCTGCTGACGTGGGGGCAGCACATTAAACCCTGTGTCTCCAGACACACACGACCACCCCATGGCCTTTCCTGCTCCCACCTACCTAAACTCTCTCTGCTTCTCCTCACTGCTGGAGATATCTCCCCCAATCCTGGTCCTCCTCTCCACTTCCCCATTGTCACTTCGAACCCTCATCCACGATCTATGACAAATTTTCGCAAGCTTTTTAACTTTGTACCAATTCATCCAGCTCCCACTTCCCCAGTCCCACTAACAGGAGCTCTATGGAACACTCGCTCCGTCTGCAACAAACTTTCCTACATCCATGATCTTTTCATCACTAATAAACTTTCTTTCCTCTGCCTCACTGAAACCTGGCTCACCCTCTCTAACACAGCCTCCCCTGCTGCACATTCTTATGGAGGTCTCCATCTGTCTCACACCCCCCACCCCAGTAACAAGCATGGTGGAGGAGTTGGATTGCTTCTGTCTGACCAATGCGCCTATACACCAATTCCACTACCACCCTCTGTTACTCTCCCCTCTTTTGAGGTGCACTCCGTCCGCATCTACTCCCCCTCCAACCTCCAACTGGCTGTCATCTATCGCCCGCCAGGGCCAGCCACCGCCTTTTTTTGGCCATTTCACCACCTGGCTACTACACTTCTTTTCCACCGACATCCCCACTATCATCATGAGCGATTTCAACATCCCCACTGACACTTCTCACTCATCTGTCTCTAAACTTTTAACACTCACTTCCTCCTTCAGCCTCACTCAATGGTCTTCTTCAGCTACGCACAAAGATGGCCACACGCTGGACCTCATCTTTACTTGTCTCTGTTCCTTATCTTATCTAACTTCTCTAAGGGGTACTTCTCACATAGCGAGATCGCTGCTGAGTCACGTTTTTTGTGACGCACCAGTGATCTCATTAGCAACCTCGCTGTGTGTGACACTGAGCAGTGATTTGGCCCCTGCTGTGAAATCGCTGCTCGTTACACACAGTGCTGGTTCATTTTTTGGACGTTGCTCTCCCGCTGTGAAGCACACATCGCTGTGTTTGACAGCGAGAGAGCAACGATCTGAATGTGCAGGGAGCCGGCTTCTGGCAGCCTGTGGTAAGCTGTAACCAAGGTAAATCTCGGGTAACCAAGTGAAACCCTTTGCTTGGTTACCCGATATTTACCTTGGTTACTAGCGTCCGCCGCTTTCAGGCTGCCAGTGCCGGCTCCCTGCTCCCTGCACACGTAGCCAGAGTACATATCGGGTAAATAAGCAAAGCGGTTTGCTTATTAACCCGATGTGTACTCTGGCTAGGAGTGCAGGGAGCCAGCGCTAAGTGGTGTGCGCTGGTAACCAAGGTAAATATCAGGTAACCAAGCGCTGGGTTACCCGATATTTACCTTTTTTACCAAGCGCAGCATCGCTTCCACGCGTCGCTGCTGGCTGGGGGCTGGTCACTGGTCGCTGGTGAGATCTGCCTGATTGACAGCTCACCAGCGACCATGTAGAGACGCACCAGCGATCCTGACCAGGTCAGATCGCTGTTGGGATCGCTGGAGCGTCGCTAAAGTGTGACGGTACCCTAACTCACCTCTCCCTTTGTCTGACCACAACCTACTCACATTCTCTTCCCTGTCTTCACCAATTACACAACCCCCCCTTCAAAAACTTTTCGCATCCTCACAGAAATCTCAATCATCTTGATCTACACTCCCTTTCTTAGTCCCTTCTCCCTCTCGCAGACAATGCTTTCTTACATGACGCAGATGCTGCAACCACTTTATATAAGATTACAATCTCAGCACCTCTTGAATTGGCCGCCCCCCTCACACATAACAAAACCCGCACAATCAACAGGCAACCTTGGCACACGAGCCAGACCAAAGAACTGAGACAAATAGGAATAACGTTTGGAACACCATTCTAAGTCCAAACTGGGTGCAAAAACCTAAAAAAACATCACTATGGGGAGATAAGGTATGCACACCAGTGACTATGTAAGGGGAATACATGAAATAGCAGAAACTGCTGTGTGAATACTGACTTGAAAAATCCAATAGCTATATGCAAGAGTGAATATGTGAAAAATGGAATCTGCATTACTGCCATGAACATATGAATCAAGAGAAATTTAGCTACTGAATTGATCAATGCAATAGAGCCCCAACACTACGCCAAAGTATTTCTCTACGTTGGGGTCCCTAGCTTGTGTGTGTCCTCTCATGCAGTTAAAAAACCTACCGTGTATGGGAAGCTGAGACCCAGGCTATTTATGCGTATGATATGGATTGGCAATAGGTGTGGTTGGGGAGGGTTCACAAACGAAAAAATACTAACAAATAGGAATAACGTTTGGAACACCATTCTAAGTCCAAACTGGGTGCAAAAAACCTAAAAAAACATCACTATGGGGAGATAAGGTATGCACACCAGTGACTATGTAAGGGGAATACATGAAATAGCAGAAACTGCTGTGTGAATAGTGACTTGAAAAATCCAATAGCTATATGCAAGAGTGAATATGTGAAAAATGGAATCTGCATTACTGCCATGAACATATGAATCAAGAGAAATTTAGCTACTGAATTGATCAATGCAATAGAGCCCCAACACTACGCCAAAGTATTTCTCTACGTTGGGGTCCCTAGCTTGTGTGTGTCCTCTCATGCAGTTAAAAAACCTACCGTGTATGGGAAGCTGAGACCCAGGGTATTTATGCGTATGATATGGATTGGCAATAGGTGTGGTTGGGGAGGGTTCACAAACGAAAAAAAAAAAAAAAATAGGCATGGCAGTAATGCAGATTCCATTTTTCACATATTCACTCTTGCATATAGCTGTTGGATTTTTCAAGTCAGTATTCACACAGCAGTTTCTGCTATTTCATGTATTCCCCTTAGGCCTGCGACACACATCCGTGCCGCCGGCACGTGTTTGTCATTTTTTACACGTACCGGCGGCACGGAGACACGTACAGCAATGCTACCCTATGGTAGCAGGCACACACACGTAAAACCACACGGAACGTGTGTCCGTGTGCGTTTGTACGTGTGTGCGTTTTTCAAAGCGCTGACATGTCTGTTTTTTCTCCGGCAGCACGGGTGTCACACGGCCCGCACCCGTACTACACGGGTGTAGTGTGGATGCGGTCCCGTGTGACACGCGCCGGAGAAAACACACGTGTCAGTGAAAAAAAAAACAAAACATTAACTCACCTTCTCCAGCCCTCCTGTCTCTGCCGCTGCTGCCTCTTGCTGCCGACCGCCGCTCATTAATCTCATAGAATATTCACTTCACTGCCTGGCAGCAGCAGCAGCGGGGAGACGGGAGGGCTGGAGACCGAGGATCAGCACCACGGACAGCAGCGCGGACATCAGGAAGGACCAGGTGAGTATAATAATTACCGGTTCTACGTGTGCTATCGCGAATAGCACACGTAGAACACACGTGTCCCGCACGTACCAGAGACACGTACTTACCTGCACGCAACACGCAGGGAAAATACGTGTCTCTCGGCACGTGCGTGATTTTCACGTGAATGTGGCAGAGGCCTTACATAGTCACTGGTGTGCATACCTTATTTCCCCATAGTGATGTTTTTTTAGGTTTTTGCACCCAGTTTGGACTTAGAATGGTGTTCCAAACGTTATTCCTATTTGTTAGTATTTTTTCGTTTGTGAACCCTCCCCAACCACACCTATTGCCAATCCATATCATACGCATAAATAGCCTGGGTCTCAGCTTCCCATACACGGTAGGTTTTTTAACTGCATGAGAGGACACACACAAGCTAGGGACCCCAACGATGAGAAATACTTTGGCGTAGTGTTGGGGCTCTATTGCATTGATCAATTCAGTAGCTAAATTTCTCTTGATTCATATGTTCATGGCAGTAATGCAGATTCCATTTTTCACATATTCACTCTTGCATATAGCTATTGGATTTTTCAAGTCAGTATTCACACAGCAGTTTCTGCTATTTCATGTATTCCCCTTACATAGTCACTGGTGTGCATACCTTATCTCCCCATAGCAAAGAACTGAGACAGGCTTCCAGAATTGCTGAACGCAGATGGAAGAGGTCTCATTCCGCTGAGCATTTTTTTGCATATAAAGAGTCCCTCACCACTTTCAAGTCTGCGCTCACTGCTGCAAAACAAACCTACTTCTCATCCCTCATATCCTTTCTTTCTCACAACCCTAAACAGCTATTCAACACTTTCAATTCTCTCCTCCGTTCCCCAGCTCCACCTCCCTCTGCTCTCATCTCAGCTGAAGACTTTGCCTCCTTCTTCAAGCAGAAGATTGACAACATCAGAGCAAGCTTTGGCCCACAATCCTCACAGCCCCTCATCATAGATACTCAGCCCTCTTCCTCCAAATCCAGCTTCTCCCCCATGACAGAAGATCATCTTTTCACTCTACTCTCAAGATCACATCTATCCCCCTGTGCACTTGAACCGCTCCCGTCGCACCCCATCCCCAACATCACCGCAGGCCTCATCCCAGCCCTAACCCATCTCTTCAACCTATCACTAACAACTGGTGTATTCCCTTCATACTTTAAACATGCTTTAATCACGCCCATCCTTAAAAAACCCTCTCTTGACCCATCCTCTGTGTCTAGCTACCGGCCCATATCCCTTCTCCCCTATGCCTCAAAACTACTGGAACAGTATGTCCATCTTGAACTGTCCTCATACCTCTCCTCCTGCTCCCTCTTTGACCAGCTACAATCTGGCTTCCGACCGCATCACTCTACTGAAACTGCCCTAACTAAAGTCACCAATGACCTACTAACTGCCAAAGCCAAGCAACACTACTCTCTCCTCCTCCTCCTGGACCTGTCCTCTGCCTTCGACACAGTAGACCTCTCCCTCCTATTACAGATTCTCTCCTCTCTGGGCATCACAGACTTGGCCCTATCTTGGATCTCTTCATACCTAACCAACCGAACTTTCAGTGTCTCCCACTCTCATACCACCTCCTCATCCCACCCTCTATCCGTTGGTGTCTTCCAAGGTTCAGTTCTTGGACCCCTGCTGTTCTCCATCTACACCTTCAGCCTGGGACAGCTCATAGAGTCCCATGGCTTTCAGTATCATCTCTATGCCGATGATACTCAGACTACCTCTCTGGACCTGACATTACCTCCTTACTAACCAAAATCCCACAATGTCTCTCTGCTATTCCATCCTTCTTCTCTGTGCGATTCCTAAAGCTTAACATGGACAAAACAGAATTCGTTGTCTTTCCTCCTCCTCATTCAACTTCTCCACCAAGCCTAGCCATCAAAGTTGATGGCTGCTTACTCTCCCCAGTCTCACAAGGTCGTTGCCTTGGAGTAATCGTCGACCCTGCTCTATCCTTCAAGCCGCACATCCAAGCCTCTTCACCTCATGCCGACTACAACTCAAAAATATCTCCTGGATCCGTGCCTTCCTTAACCAAGAATCAGCAAAAACATTAGTACATGCCTTCATCATCTCCCGCATCGACTACTCCAACCTCCTGCTCTCTGGCTTCCCTTCCAACACTCTTGCACCCCTCCAATCTATCCTGAACTCTGCAGCCCGCTTAATCCACCTCTCACCTCGCTATTCCCCAGCCTCACCACTCTGCCAATCCCTTCACTGCCTTCCCATTGCCCAAAGACTCCAGTTCAAAACATTAACCATGACCTACAAAGGGATCCACAACCTGTCTCCTCCTTACATCTGTGACCTAGTCTCCCAGTACCTACTTACACACAACCTCAGATCCTCACAAGATCCCCTTCTCTACTCCTCTTTTATCTCCTCTTACCACAATCGCGTGCAAGATTTCTCCCGCACCTCCCCCATACTCTAGAATGCTCTACCCCAGCATATCAGACTCTCTCCTACAGTGAAAAGCTTCAAGAGAAACCTGAATACCCACTTCTTCCGACAAGCCTACAACCTACAATAACCCTCAGTCCAGTACACCACTGGGCAACCAGCTCTGTCCTCACCTACTGTACCCTCACCCATTCCATGTAGACTGTGAGCCCTCACGGGCAGGGTCCTCTCTCCTCCTGTACCAGTCTGTTTTGTACTGTTAATGGTTGTTGTACTAGTTTTTATGTATACCCTTTTTCACTTGTAAAGCGCCATGGAATTAATGGCGCTATAATAAATAATAATAATATGTCCCTCATCCTGGGCCTATTCTGTTATTTATGACCCCCAACCTGAACCCTTCCTGGCATATATGTCCATTATCCTGTATATATGTCCTCCATCCTGGGCCCATACTGGGGGGGGGGGGTTATGTTCCCAATTCTGGGCCCTTCCTGGTGTATATGTCCCTTATTCTGGGCCCTTCAAGATATATATGTCCCCATCCTGGAATTTATATCCCCCATTCTGGCTTCCATTCTTGTATATATGTCCCCCATCCTAGTATATATGTCCCTATTCTGCCACTGTTCTATAATGCATTAAAAAATAATATTCTACTCCATTTCCTCTACTCCCATGATGCTCAGCGTTTTATTGTGTAGCCAGCGCAGAGGGTGGCTGCTGACATCAGTGAGCCTGCTTTGGTGACACATGATGTCACTGCCTGGCATGCCAACATCAGCTGGCATTCTCTGATTGGATGGCAGCTTGATTGCAGCCCAGGGACCTATTGGGTTTCTGTGCCCCAATACCCTTCAACTGAATGTGTGTCCTCGGATGTAAATCCAACTATAGTAGGCGCTGGGGTTGGCGGGCCCTACTCTAGCACTGGCTTGGTCACGGTCACGCTCTGTGCAACCTTTACGCCCCTGGTTCCTTCTGTGAATGTAGTAGTAGTAGTAGTAGTAGTGTCACTAGCAATACAGTCTACAGGGCTTCCAGAGATAGCAGAGTTTTGGCTATCCCAACAGCAAATGGAAGGTTGGTCATGTCATGCTTGCCCACCGCCACTCCACACATGAGATTTGATCTCTTGAGCAGTTGAGATCCATATCTACTTAATGGTTTTCCTTTGTCCTTGTATCCAATGTGTAAAAATCAGAGGACTTTTATTTTTAGTTTAGTCATGCACAATACTCACCATGGGAAATAATTCATTCTACTTTTGTCCAACTAAATTATCATTATCAACAGTAATACACATATGATATAATCAAAACATGAAATAACTCTCTGGGAGCTCTGGTCTGTCCGGTTTTTCAAGTCAAACACCTGCTATACATACAGCTGCATTGCGGATAAAAGCAGACAATTGCTATAAGAATAGTTCTGGTGAGTGCAATCTTATTTAAACTTGTTTTTTATTATTAGAGTAGCAATAACTTGTGCTCAAAAGACAGACTTTTCATTGTTCTATTAAAGGGGTTGTCTGGGCAAAATAAAAGTTTGCTCAGGGGAAAGAATATGCAAAAAAATACAAAGCTCAGACAGATTCACTTTCTGGTACCCACCTCGATCCACGGCATGCCACTCTGTGGTTGGTGAGAGACTGGAAGCTCTGATGTCACTGGTTCACCAGCAGCTGGACCACTGTAGCCTGTGTATGGCTACATTGATCAGGTGACTTTGATCAGCGCATCATAAATAACCTTCTATGACATACTGCTTAAGGCCTCTTTCACACGTACGTGCCTCTGGTACGTGTTTGGCAGTTTTCTCACGTACCGGAGACACGTAAACACGTAGACCTATGTATTCCTATGGTTTTGGACACACGTAAGTATTTTCTCCGGATCGTGTGTCCGTTCCGTACTTACGTGTGTCCGAGTGTTTCTCACGGCCACATGTCCGTTTTCTCTCCGGCATCACGAGTGTCACACGGAATGCAAACGTGTCACACGTAATGCAAACGGACCACACGGATGTGTTCCATGTGACACGCACCGGAGAAAAGACATGTGTCTGTGAGAAACAAAAAACAAAACTTTACTCACCTTCTCCAGCCCTCCTGTCTCTGCTGCTGCGGTCACTTGCTGCTCATTGAATATTCACTTCACTGCGGCCAGAAGCTGCAGCAGCGGGGAGTCGGCAGGACCGGAGACCGAAGTCCAGCACCACGGATAGCGACGCCAGGGACAGGTGAGTAGAAAGTTCCCGTTCTCTGTGTGATATCACGGAAAACACACGGAGAGCACACGTAGCCCATAAACACGGCTCACGGAGGGCAAAACGCATCTCTGAGACATCCGTGAAAAACGTGTGTGGTTTTTCACAAACGTGTGAAAGAGGCCTAAGTTAGATGAATGACTTCTCCCTATACCTCCAGAAAACTGCCAGCAGTGAACACCCATAGAATCGCTGGTGACTCCATTAAAGCTCATGACGTCAGAGAACCATTTGCAGGGAGAAAACAAAGAACGGGTGGGATAGGATTGATGGCGGAGTAGTGCATACTTACAGTACATCATTATGTAGCATGCCCAGGCGCAACCTTTGGTTCACATCATGTGATCACTGTAGCCATTCACAGACTACATCTGTCCGACGGCTGGTGGATTAATGACATTACTTTCTGTCTGCACACACCACAAAGCGGCCTACATTGAATCTGGGTGGGTGTTGATAGGTGAGTATGACTGAGTTTGATATGGTTTACACATTCTATCCTATGAACAAAGTTTGATTTGCTCAGACAATGGCATTCTTACTCATCATTTTACTCCAGGGTTGTTTGCTGCTGCTTTCCCCTATTGCTGCCGCTGTACTCACATCAGGTTTCACAAGTTGACTGGTGAACTTTTGTGCCATCATCAACCAAGGCCTTTTATTTTCCAGTTAGGCACAGCACACGTGTGTCTGGGTATTGTCTAACAAAGCCTCATGTTTGTTACCTCCTGCCTTGAAATTTGTCCCACCCATTTACTAAGTCGGAGTCACCTCTTCAAACTACTTTTTGATTCTGGAGTTCTGCAATCTGCAGTTGCTAACTGGCTCGGACCTACTGATTAACTCATTATTTGCTTAAAGCATTATGAACTTACCTCTGGACTTTTTCATATTTCATATGCTGCTGTTATTTCTACACTGGTTATACATCTTTAGCTCCTGTAATTTTTTACACCGTCTCAGTGTCTTCTGGTATGTTCTGTTCCACTTTTCTGCCTACTGTCCCTATCCTCTCTGTTCAACCTGCCATCCAGCAGGTCCCGCTCTCTGTGTCATCTCCCTGGGTACCAGTATTCAATTTGACCTGCAGCTTAGTAACCAACTTCCCAAGGTGAGCCCTAATATCCTTTAACCTTAGAATGCGTGACACTTTACACTTTGAATATTAATGCAGGTTTTATATATTACTTATTTATGAAACTACATAAGGTTTCCAAAGAGTTGATATCAGACAAGTCCATTGTTAACCAGGAAAGGAGGAAATACGAGTTTTTAAAGTGCAAAAAGTACATAATTTATTAATGAATATGGTGACAAGGACTTGAAAGGGTTAATATGAAAGTTTTAAAAGACCGAATCAAACAGGATGTTATATGCACCTAATACATTGGGCCCAAGCTATAGCACTGATAGTCATTTAAATGTATCCACAATCAATGTCCCTCTGCTTACAACGTATCTGTGCTTTAAGAGCAATAATGTAAACAATGGAACATACATAGATTCAATCAGATTTAGTAAAACAGAGAGAACAATGTTTAGACATGAATGAATAATGACTATATAAGGGCCAGTGGCAAGACAGAGGGTATATGGTCAGATTGTATCATTATATTGCTGCAGTTCATGGTAAGTCCAGGATTTTTGCAATTGTAATGTAGAAATCATGCCAAGGCAGGAGTCATAGCCTTTGTTTGCCAAAGAAGCGTTCAGATGGCAGGTGCTGGAGTGCAGGTTTGGTCCGGAGGAGAGGCCCCAAGGCTGCCTGACGTACGTTTCGATGAGGATATTAAATCTTCTTCAGGGGATGGGATGCCATGAAGTGCGTACCAGGAGCGCCGGTATTTAAATGGTGGCAGCGATTGCCGAACCCGGAAGTCACATAATGGCGCATGCGCAGATCCATCCGAAAAGTCTCGCGCGATGCACTGCCGTCACGCTATACCGCGCATGCGCGGGAGCAGGGACGCGTTACCATAGCTCCCGCGCATGCGCGAAGCACAAGACGGCGGTAACAGTTGCGGAGACCAGGCAGAGGACCCGGGCATGTGCGCATGAAAGCCGGGGGCGGGTACAATATACAAGAAATACATATGCATTACAGTATTCAAGCCACCGCATAGAAGGGTTTTCCAAAAGGGTCCATAATAGCATCATTAGATAAATGGGGTGCCTATATAGAAAAAAGACCAGATAAAACCAGCATTAGAATAGTGGGACCACGGAAACAAATTTAAAGAATAAAAATCACACTAACAATGACAAGAATTGCAGTAAGGCAAAGGGTGGTCACTCGGAGGAGATCAAAACTCAATAGAATGGATGGTGAGAATAATAGCTATATTTTAAAGGTGACAATAATAGCTATATTTATAAAAAAAAAGGGGGCATAACTAATAGACTCATTAAGTCCCATGGGGACCATAGTGTTCAATGAGCGGATCCATTTGACTTCACATTGTGCCAAGCGCTTTTTAAGGTCACTACCCCTGATCCCCCTGTCTATCATATCGATACCTCTGATTTTCAATTTTGAGGGGTCACAGGAGTGGTGAATCTTAAAATGCCTTGGCAAGGTTTTCAAAAGTGTAGTGTCAGTTACCGTTCTGGCTGCAGCAATGTCCCTCACATGTTCTCTAACCCTGATGCGGAGCTCACGTGAAGTGAGCCCCACATATATCAGGGGGCAGGTACAGGTTGCAAAATACACCACGTGTGTAGAGCCACACGTGATGTATTGCTGAATGTTGTAATTTTTCCTGCCATCCGAAGAACAAAATTGTGCACTGCAAAGGACATTGCTGCAAGCCAGGCAATGTCCACAGGGAAAACATCCCTGTAATGGACCTCGTGAACCAAAAGTGTTAGGCGGGCTTTGCACACTACGATATCGCAGGTACGATGTCGGTGGGGTCAAATTGAAAGTGACGCACATCCGGCATCGCATGCGACATCGCAGTGTGTAAAGCCTAGATGATACGATTAACGAGCGCAAAAGCGTCGTAATCGTATCATCGGTGCAGCGTCGTCGTAATCCATAATTACGCTGACGTGACGGTCCGATGTTGTTCCTCGCTCCTGCGGCAGCACACATCGCTGTGTGTGAAGTCACAGGAGCGAGGAACATCTACCGGCGTCACCGAGGCTTCCGTAGGTTATGCGGAAGGAAGGAGGTGGGCGGGATGTTTACATCCTGCTCATCTCCGCCCCTCCGCTCCTATTGGCCGCCTGCCGTGTGACGTCGCAGTGACGCCGCACGACCCGCCCCCTTAATAAGGAGGCGGGTCGCCGGCCAGAGCGACGGTCGCAGGGCAGGTGAGTGCATGTGAAGCTGGCGTAGCGATAATTTTCGCTACGCCAGCTTTCACAAGATATTGTACCTGCGACGGGGGCGAGGACTATCGCATGCGACATCGCAGCATCGGCTTGCGATGTCGCAACGTGCAAAGCCCGCCTTAGTCATGGGGGGCTAAAATTCTTTCAGATTTTTAGCTCGTCTTGATGTCATTAATGGACGGTGTGTAAGATTTTGAGCCAACACTGGATCGGTTAGTAAAACCGACCAGTGTTTCATCATGATGTCCCGCATAGTATCCCATTTCTCATTATATGTCCCTATGAATCTTACCACAGGATCAAAAGAGTCCTGTTTCTTGGGAGCATGGGCAAGTAATTGTGTTCTTGGGGTTTTCTTGGCCCTATTGTACCCATATTTGATGTTCCTGTTGCTGTAACCCCTGTCTGAAAAACGGGCCCTGAGATTGGATAACTGACTTTCAAATTTGCTATCAGAGGACGAGGAATTCCTTAATAAATGGGAAACATTGGCACAGACTTGCTTTAAAGGGTTCTTGACTCTTCTCTGCGACCACAACTCCAGATCCCTGACCCAGATTGAAAGTGAGCTTGAATCTCTAGATAAAACAATCACAGAGAAATGCGACGCTACAGTCATAACTCGATTTAATTCAGAGATGGAGAAGGAACTGGAGAAATGGGAGAAAGAAATAAAAATGTATAAGATCAAGAAATACAATAGGGACCTATTGGATTACTCCACTCAAAAGGCATACAGATGGAAAACTGAACATGTTAGAGGACGCCAATTTAATCGTTTTGGTAAAGGCCAGCGAACTAGATCCGTATCTTTGGTGTTCCAGACTTCTGGTGAGGGTTCCTCCTCCGGGGCATCGGAAAGTTCTCATAAACCTATGGAAACGGTGGGAGCTCGCGTTAAACAACGGAACCTACAATTTGTATCCCTGGGAAAAAATAAAAAACCAGGGAACAAGTTACAGGTAATTAATCTATCTGAACGTACACTTACCGGTGCTCAGGTGGAGGTCCTCTCCCGTGGTTTAACATTCGCTCCATCTAATTCTTTCCATCTTGTTACAGCCCTGAAAGATGTTAACTTACTTGCACGTAAATTAATCCTAAAAAAACTTTTTCACAAGAAGGACACTGTGACAGATAGCCAAGCCGAAAGGGAAGCCATCCAAAACCTGGAAGAGTTACTCCAGGAGCAGGAGGCTCCCCCAACAGGTGTGTTTCCTCAGTTTCTTTTGCCAAGATCTACAAAGTTTCCCCCCTTTTCATTATGTCCTGCGGTAGATATCTTTGTGAGGTTAGTCAGTGAGGACTTTAGAAAAATTGATACCAGACGCAAATGGGACAATTTAACCCATTTGCAGAGAAAGGCCCTCACTGAACTACAGGGTTACTCTGACATTATTATAAAACCCGCTGACAAGGGGGGAAACATTGTGGTTATGTCAACTGATAAATATGAGCATGAAGTGATTCGGCAACTACGTGATAAAGGAACATATGTGAGACTCCCTTCAAATCCCCTAGGGAAATATTCTAGTGAACTTGCTGTGATCCTTGAGAGGGCCCTTGAAATTGGGTTGATTGATAAAAAAATGCATGATGGCCTATGTAGAAAATATCCCAAAATACCGACCTTCTACGTCCTACCGAAAATACATAAAGATGCTGTCATTCCGCCTGGGTGTCCGATCGTGTCCGGCATTGAGGATTGATGTGTGACCCCATATGTAAATTCATCGATTACTATCTTCAGCCAATGGTGGAAACACTACCCTCATATGTCCGCGACACGGCGGACGTCCTTAGGCGCATTGACGGCATCTTTTTAGATGACGATATGACTATCGTCACTGCTGACGTAGAAGGTCTGTATACTTGCATAGCACATGAGGATGGGCTAAGAGCGGTCCGCTTCTTCTTGGAGATGTCCGGTCGGGATGATGAAATGGGTGAATTGATCTTGGAGCTGCTCCGCTTCGTCCTGACACACAACTTTTTTGTCTTTAAAGACCTTTTTTATTTACAGAGATGCGGCACTGCCATGGGTGCGGCCTGCGCGCCTTCGTACGCCTGCCTCTTCCTTGGTTATTGGGAGAGGCTGGTATTTGGCGACGGGGGTGTGGGGGCATCGGCCCATGTGCAGTGATGGTATCGTTTTATTGATGATATTCTTTTTGTGTGGCAGGGCCCGGCGGAGCAGCTGGATCGATTCATGGGGCATTTGAATAAGAATAAGTTCAACATTAAACTCACATACAAGTGCAGTAATCGCGTGATTGACTTCCTGGACGTCGAAATTTCAGTTGATGACAGGGGGTCAATCCAGATGGACATTTTTTGTAAGGATACGTCCGTCAATGTGTTACTGCGCGCTTCATCTACCCATAATCCAGCTACCATTCGTGCCATCCCTACCGGTCAATTTCTAAGAATGAGGCGGATATGCTCCTCTGATAGCAAATTTGAAACTCAGTCATCCGATCTCAGGGCCCGTTTTTCAAACAGGGGTTACAGCAACAGGAACATCAAATATGGGTACAATAGGGCCAAGAAAACCCCAAGAACACAATTACTTGCCCATGCTCCCAAGAAACAGGACTCTTTTGATCCTGTGGTAAGATTCATAGGGACATATAATGAGAAATGAGATACTATGCGGAACATCATGATGAAACACTGGTCGGTTTTACTAACCGATCCAGTGGTGGCTCAAAATCTTACACACCGTCCATTAATGACATCAAGACGAGCTAAAAATCTGAAAGATCTTCTAGTAAGAAGCCATTATGTCCCCCCCATGACTAACACTTTTGGTTCGCGAGGTCCATTACAGGGATGTATTCCCTGTGGACATTGCCTGGCTTGCAGCAATGTCCTTCGCAGTACACAATTTTGTTCTTCGGATGGCAGGAAAAATTACAACATTCAGCAATACATCACGTGTGGCTCTACACACGTGGTGTATTTTGCAACCTGTACCTGCCCCCTTATATATTTCACGTGAGCTCCGCATCAGGGTTAGAGAACATGTGAGGGACATTGAAAACCTTGCCAAGGCATTTTAAGATTCACCACTTCTGTGACCCCTCAAAATTGAAAATCAGAGGTATCGATATGATAGACGGGGGGATCAGGGGTGGTGACCTTAAAAAGCGCTTGGCACAATGTGAAGTCAAATGGATCCTCACATTGAACACTATGGTCCCCATGGGACTTAATGAGTCCATTAGTTATGCCACTTTTTTTTTTTTTTATAAATATATCTATTATTGTCACCTTTAAAATATAGCTATTATTCTCACCATCCATTCTATTGAGTTTTGATCAGCATCACACGAACATACCTTGTCAGCGACGTCGCTGTGACCGCCGAACAATCCCTCCTTCAAGGGGTAGGTGCGTTCGGCATCATAGCGACGTCACTGCGGCGTCACTAAGCGGCCGGCCAATAGAAGCAGAGGGACGGAGGTGAGCGGGACGTAACATCCCACTCCCCTCCTTCCTTCCGCATTGCCGGTGGATGCATGGAAGGAGATGTTCGTCGTTCCTGCGGTGTCACACATAGCGATGTGGGATGCCGCTGTTAGTTGAGATGAATCCGTGAAGTAGTGAAGCTCCTCCTCCACAGATAAGGGTAAAAACAAAGACACAAAGAATGCCTTCAATTATCCCAGAACTGCTAGAGACTCTAGAGTGAACAGGAAAGTAGGATTGTAAAGTAAGTACTTCTTAAAGTAAGTCTAAATTTTCAATAAAAAAATGGAATAAATTTTCAGTAAAAAACTGAAAAGCGATAGTGTTGGCCCCCTTAAAAATAGTCTTGGTGAAATGGTGGAAGGGGATGAGGGTAAAGCCAACCTGCTGAATGACTTTTTTTCTATGGTTTTTATACAAGAAAATGCCATGGCAGATGACATGACCAGTGGTACCATAAATTCACCCTTGAATATTACCTGCTTAACCCAGCAGGAAGTACGCCGCCGCCTCGAAATCACTAAGGTTGACAAATCTCCGGGCCCGGATGGCATACACCCCAGAGTACTACAGGAATTGAGTTCTGTGATAGATAGACCATTATTTTTAATCTTCTCAGATTCCTTAATAACAGGGTCGGTACCGCAGGACTGGCGCATAGCAAATGTGGTGCCAATATTCAAAAAGGGGACAAAAACTGAGCCGGGAAATTATAGGCCGGTAAGTTTAACCTCTACGGTTGGTAAAATCCTTGAGGGTTTCTTGAGAGATGCTATACTGGAGTATCTCAAGAAAAATAACCTTATGACAGAGTATCAACATGGGTTTATGAGGGATCGATCCTGTCAAACTAATTTGATCAGCTTCTATGAAGAGGTAAGTTCAAGCCTGGACCAGGGAAATGCAGTGGATGTTGTGTATATGGACTTTTCAAAAGCTTTTGATACGGTGCCACACAAAAGGTTGGTACATAAAATGAGAATAATGGGGATAGGGGAAAATATGTGTAACTGGGTTAAAAACTGGCTCAGTGATAGGAAACAAAGGGTGGTTATTAATGGTACGTACTCGGACTGGGTCTCAGTTCATAGTGGGGTACCACAGGGGTCAGTATTGGGCCCGCTTCTTTTCAACATATTTATAAATGATCTTGTTGGGGGCATGCGGAGTAGAATTTCAATATTTGCAGATGATACTAAACTCGGCAGGGTAATCAATACAGAGGAGGATAACTTTATATTACAGGGAGATTTATGTAAATTGGAGGATTGGGCTGAGAAGTGGCAATTGAAGTTTAATGTAGATAAATGTAAGGTCATGCACTTGGGTAGAGGAAATAACATTTATGATTATGTACTTAATTGTAGAACACTGGGTAAAACAGACACAGAAAAAGACTTGGGTGTATGGGTGGACGGTAAACTTCACTTTAGTGGACAGTGTCAGGCAGCTGCTGCCAGGGCTAATAAAATAATGGGATGTATTAAAAGAGGTATAAGTGTTCATGAAAAAAATGTAGTTCTACCTCTGTACAAGTCACTAGTGCGACCGCACTTAGAATACTGTGTACAATTCTGGTCACCGATATATAAGAAGGACATAGCTGAACTGGAGAAGGTGCAGAGAAGAGCGACCAAGATTATTAGAGGAATGGGTGGGCTGCAATACCAAGACAGGTTATTAAACTTGGGGTTATTTAGTTTGGAAAAACGAAGGCTTAGGGGGGATCTAATCACAATGTATAAATATATGAGGGGACAGTACAGAGACCTTTCCAAAGATCTTTTTACACCTAGGCCTGCGACTGGAACACGGGGGCATCCGCTACGTCTTGAGGAAAGAGGGTTTAATCATAATCACAGACGAGGATTCTTTACTGTACGAGCAGTGAGACTGTGGAACTCTCTGCCGCATGATGTTGTAATGAGTGATTCACTACTAACATTTAAGCAGAGCCTGGACGCCTTTCTTGAAAAATTTAATATTACCAGTTATGTATATTAGATTTTATGACAGGGTATTGATCCAGGGAACTAGTCTGATTGCCGGATGTGGAGTCAGGAAGGAAATTTTTTCCCCATTGGAACTTGTTTGCCACATTGGGGTTTTTTTGCCTTCCTCTGGATCAACATGTTAGGCTACGGGTTGAACTAGATGGACTTAGAGTCTCCCTTCAACCTTAAAAACTATGATACAATGATACTATGATAATAAACAGCAAAATGATCCTTTAGCATTAGATTATCTTGTTGAAGCTGCTTCACATCTCTCTCCTATTTATCACATGCTCTGTGTTGTGCACATGCTGCAGCTGGCAATAAGATATAGTCTGCAAGAGGGACATACTGGAAATCTGGTTGGTAAAGTGAGGAAATTGGTTATTGCTGCTAGAACTCCTAAAATTGATTCCATCTTGAAGAGACGTGCTAGAAAAAGGGCAATTGTCAATCAAGCCACTCGATGGGGCAGCACTTATTTAATGATTGAGCGATTGATTGAATTGAAACCCTTTCTTGTAAACATGGCCAGCCCTCAGGTAACACTAAATGAAGGTCAATGGACACAGGTGGCTGAATTGAAGGAATTGCTTCATCACGCATTCACAGTAACTAAAAAAATTACAAGCTGAGGACTTGACTCTTAGCATTTTCATAAAGGAGTGGAAGAACTTGCTGTTTTGCTTGTCCCAAAGAGGAGGTTTAATCGCAGATGGCATTGCTGCTTTAACGAAACAATAATAAAATTCTTCTGGCAGCTGTGTACAGTATGTGGACCCAAGTCATCATATATTGCTGGATGATCAACAGCTTACTAAAGGAAACTTGCTCTCAAAGAAGTAGAAGAGTTCAACCGTTCATCAAAACAGACATGAGGCAATTCCTATATACCCTGAAATTGTTAGAGATGTTGCCCGTGTAGTCACCCCTTGTCGAACAACCCAAGTTAGTGTAGAGAGGTTGTTCTCCGGCCTTAAAATAATTAGATCAGATTTGAGGTAATCTATGAAGGCGGATCTGATGGATTTGATACTATTTCTCAGAACAAATTCATAGACTGCACAAAGATTATTCCATACTTTTTTGTTGGAAACTGTTTTTTTCCCCTATTTACTGCATAGTGCATTGCATATTTACAATTTATTAAAGTTTTTTGTGTTCTAAACTTGTATTCCAATAAATTTATTTTATGTTCTATCTAAACAGCTTGATTATTGCATCATAATAGGATTAAAAGCCTGATGTTACCATTTTACTACAGTAAATTTATCACAAATTTGAGTCATGTATGAAGAAGTCGGAGTCATAGAGTCGGAGTCGGAGTTGGAATCAAAAAAATTGAGGAGTCGGAATCAGAGGTTTGGCTTATTGATTCCACAACTCTGGGGTAAAGATAGATATGTAGAAATTACTTAGGTATTGGCCCACCCCTTAAACAATATATCTTCCTCTCCCTTCACAAAGATGTTTGCATATACTCATTAAATGCTTCAATACAAAAGATAGAGTCAGTCTAATGCCACTATTTCATGTGGAACAGCACAGCTCGAGCTAAACACGAGATAACAGTTATCTTTGCCCAAGCGTAATCAAAGTTAATCAATAGAACAGTCAAGGTGGTGTCACACACAGCGACAACGACGTCGCTGCTACGTCACCATTTTCTGTGACGTTGCAGCGACGTCCCGTCGCTGTCGCTGTGTGTTACATACAGCAACGAGCTGGCCCCTGCTGTGAGGTCGCCGCTCGTTGCTGAATGTCCAGCTTCATTTTTTGGTCGTCGCTCTCCCGCTGTGACGCACAGATCGCTGTGTGTGACAGCGAGAGAGCGACGAAATGAAGCGAGCAGGAGCCGGCATCTGGCAGCTGCGGTAAGCTGTAACCAAGGTAAACATCGGGTAACCAAGGTGGTTACCCGATATTTACCTTCGTTACCAGCCTCCGCCGCTCTCATGCTGCCAGCGCCGGCTCCTGCTCTCTGCACATGTAGCTGCAGTACACATCGTGTAATTAACCCGATGTGTACTGTAGCTAGGAGAGCAAGGAGCCAGTGCTAAGCAGTGTGCGCGGCTCCCTGCTCTCTGCACATGTAGCTGCAGTACACATCGTGTAATTAACCCGATGTGTACTGTAGCTAGGAGAGCAGGGAGCCAGCGCTCATTGTGCGCGGCTCCCTGCTCTCTGCACATGTTGCAGCACAGCGACGCGTGTCGTTATGATCGCTGCTTCGGCTGCTGTTTGACAGCTAAGCAGCGATCATAACAGCGACTTACAAGGTCGCTGCTACGTCACCATTTTGGTGACGTAACAGCGACGTCGTTGTCGCTGTCGTTTAGTGTGACCCCAGCTTCAAACAAAGGTTTTTGGCAAAATTAACACTGACATGCTTAACGGGATAGTAGATAACTTAGAAATTATCTGAGTTCTCTGAATAAGGGTACCGTCACACTTTAGCGACGCAGCAGCGATCCCACCAGCGATCTGACCTGGTCAGAATCGCTGCTCCGTCGCTACATGGTCGCTGGTGAGCTGTCAAACAGGCAGATCTCACCAGCGACCAGTGACCAGCCCCCAGCCATCAGCGACGTGCAAGCGACGCTGCGCTCGCACGGAGCCGGCGTCTGGAAGCTGCGGACACTGGTAACTAAGGTAAACATCGGGTTTGGTTACCCGATGTTTACCTTAGTTACCAGCGCACACCGCTTAGCTTACCGTGTGTAGGGAGCAGGAGTCGGCACTGGCAGCGTGAGAGCTGCGGAGGTTGGTAACTAAGGTAAATATCGGGTAACCACCTTGGTTACCGGATGTTTACCTTGGTTACAGCTTACCGCAGGCTGTCAGACGCCGGCTCCTGCTCCCTGCACATTCAGGATTGTTGCTCTCTCGCTGTCACACACAGCGATGTGTGCTTATCAGCAGGAGAGCAACAATAAAAAAACGAACCAGGGCTGTGTGTAACGAGCAGCGATCTCACAGCAGGGGACAGATTGCTGCTCAGTGTCACACACAGCGAGATCACTAATGAGGTCACTGCTGCGTCACAAAAACCGTGACTCAGCAGCGATCTCAGTAGCGATCTCGCTGTGTGTGAAGTACCCCTAAGGGGTACTTCTCACATAGCGAGATCGCTGCTGAGTCACGTTTTTTGTGACGCACCAGTGACCTCATTAGCGATCTCGCTGTGTGTGACACTGAGCAGCGATCTGGCCCCTGCTGTGAAATAGCTGCTCGTTACACACTGCTCTGGTTCATTTTTTGGACGTTGCTCTCCCGCTGTGAAGCACACATCGCTGTGTTTGACAGCGAGAGAGCAACAATCTGAATGTGCAGGGAGCAGGGAGCCGGCTTCTGGCATCCTGCGGTAAGCTGTAACCAAGGTAAATATCGGGTAACCAAGCAAAGTGCTTTGCTTGGTTACCCGATATTTACCTTGGTTACTAGCGTCCGCCGCTCTCAGGCTGCCAGTGCCGGCTCCCTTCTCCCTGCACACGTAGCTGGAGTACACATCGGGTAAATAAGCAAAGCGGTTTGCTTATTAACCCGATGTGTACTCTGGCTATGAGTGCAGGGAGCCAGCGCTAAGCGGTGTGCGCTGGTAACCAAGGTAAATATTGGGTAACCAAGCGCTTGGTTGCCCGAAATTTACCTTAGTTACCAAGCGCAGCATCGCTTCCACACATCGCTGGGGGCTGGTGGCTGGTCACTGGTCGCTGGTGAGATCTGCCTGATTGACAGCTCACCAGCGATCATGTAGCGACGTAACAGCGATCCTGACCAGGTCAGATTGCTGGAGCGTCGCTTAAGTGTGACTGTACCCTAATTGTGTCATGCACGCTACAAGCTTTGATCACGTGACAAGCATATTCGGGCCTCTAAGTTAAGATGAGATTGGGAGAGACTGGAGAAGCAAAAGAAGCGCAAATGGGGTCTTACAAGGGATATATTAACAAAACCCAAGTGGATTAAAATGGCTCACCTCATGTAGTTGTAAGAGTCACAATTAGTATAAAAACATATCACACAGATCCTGCAACACAGGAGGATGAACAGGTATAAGCTGCGCTGCCTTGAAAGTAACAAATTCTGGAATGATAGGGATTGTGATCTTTACAGATCATGAAACACGATCATCCTCCTGCCGTGTTTGTAAGATGAAGATTGAACAGGCGATGATCCCCATATTGTAGTCCATGTTCGGTGTCCTCTGATCCATTTAAAGCAAATCTGTTAGTATCAAGCCTCCTATTTGTTCATGCAGGTCATAGAAAATTGACTAAAATATCTGCAATCCGATGTCTTGCTTCAGAAAAATACACAATCTTCTTAATCTGTAAATTAATTTTAAGATCTATGGGTAGGATATTGATTTCCGTAAAAATGTGTCTCCAGAGCTTATTTTAAAAGAAAAGTAGGACTTACTAATGTGAGACAAGTAATGACTGACAGACTGCTCTCCTGATGTCACTGCAGAGCTGTGTGTGATTACAACACTTTTTCAGCTTCCATTTCACAGGCAGTAGGTGTAGAGGTAGGGGCAGTCCTGCAGAACTGAGCTTTGTCTCATTACAAAAACATTTATACCTGTAGCTCCACTCATAGTGATTTCAGCTATTGAACTTTCTATTACCTTCATGTTCATATAGATGGTTTAGAACAATTTATCCTTCTGAGAGATTCCCTTTAAATATCCTGCGTTTATCTACAAATATTCACTGACCAAATTTTATACACCAATCTAAACTCACATTGCCATACTCAATGGTCATGGCGCGTGTCGGATGTAATGCCATCATTGAATAGAAGGTTGGACATAGTAAAGCTTCCACCCTTGTCCTGATTTTGCTCTACTGACATGTATCACATGGACTGAACAGCGCATGCACTACTCTGCTCAGGAGGATGCATGTCTAATGCTGAAAACCTCAGTTCTGATGTCAGTGAACAGTCTGGTTGAAAGGCTTGCAACAGATAGAAGTGTTATTAATTGTACTTAAATATTTTAGTATATGTATGGAAATATATCCCTAACATAGTGTTAGGAAATAGTAAATAAAGGATGTCTCTAACCATAATGTCTCCAAAATTTCGGGAACAAATTAAATGCTAAAGTGATTGGATAATGTAGTAAGGGTAGATATTCTTACTGTTATTAATTACTTGCTGTAGTACCCAGCGTTGCCTGGGATAGTAACTCTCTTTGTCTCTCTCCCAGTCTCTGTCTGTCTGTCTCTGTCTGTCTCTTTCTGTCTGTCTCTTTCTGTCTGTCTCTCTGTCTCTTTCCCTGTCTGTCTCTGTGTTACTGTCTCTTGCCCTGTCTGTCTTTGGCTGTCTTTGTGTGTCTGTCTCTCTGTCTCAATCCATGTCTCTCTGTCTTTGTCCATGTCTGTCTCTTTCTTTCTGTGTCTATCTCTCTGTCTGTGTCTACCTCTCTGTCTGTCTCTGTATCAGTCTCTCTCTATCTCTGTGTCAGTCTGTGTCTCTCTGTCTCTCTCTATCTCTGTGTCTGTCTGTCTCTATCTCTGTGTCTGTTTGTGTCTGTCTGTCTCTCTATCCCTGTCTGTCAGTCTCTCTATCTCTCTGTCTGTGTCTGTCTGTCTCTATCTCTGTCTCTATCTTTGTCTGTCTCTATCTCTGTCTGTCTCTTTCCTCATCTGTCTCTTTCCCTGTCTCTTTCCCTGTCTCTTTCCCTGTCTCTGTCTCTTTTCCTGTCTCTTTGTCTGTCTGTGTCTTTCCCTGTCTGTCTGTCTCTTTTGCTGTTTGTCTCTTTCCCTGTCTCTTTCCCTGTCTCTTTCCCTGTCTCTGTCTCTTTTCCTGTCTCTTTGTCTTTCTGTCTCTTTCCCTGTATGTCTGCCTGTCTTTCCCTGTCTGTGTCTGTCTGTCTTTCTCTCTCTCTCTCTTTCCCTGTCTGTCTGTCTTTCTCTATCCATCTCCCCACCGACATCATATTACGTCACACATAAGCTTCTTATACTAAGAATGTCCTTCGTTGCCTATAGCAACTAATCACAGCTCCTATTAATGACCTGTAGCTCCCAGCTCCATTGACTTTAATGGAGGCAGGTTTTTTGGAGAGTAACTGTAAAGTGTGGGGTTAAATTTTCCCTTCAAAACATAGTCTATGACATTCCCTTAGTCACAGGAGGTGTCTGTGCAAAATTTCGAGATTGTAAGTGCGACGGTGCAAATTTCTTTAGCGAACATACACACACACACACATACATACACTCAGCTTTATATATTGGATGGCTAAAAATAAAGGAGAATTTAAAAGCTGAAAATACTCAACGGTAGGGATGAGCGAACCCGAGGTTCGGTGTTCAGTGTTCGTACCAAACACAGACTTTACAAAACAAAAACAGAGTTAGGAATGTGCATCAGATTTATGAAATCTTATCAATTTTGATGGTACTATAAAAATGAGCTCTTAATTTGCATAAAACTCAACAAAAATGCAACAAAAAAGCAACATGTGAACAAATCCTTAATAGCTGTTCCATCTAATACTGTACTTCACCGTCGTCTTTGACCACAGTAGATGACATAGTATAGGGGTAAATAAAACTACACCCACTGGTAGTCACTGGTAAATGTAATTTTAACATTTTACTACCTTATTTGGGCATGTGGTGTGTGTGATATGGTCAGACACAGCCTGCTTAATATAGGAAGGCGTGACTCTGAAACTCACAAAGCCTATGGAGACAATTCAAGAAATTACAAAAATTAGAATGAAAAGGGACTCTGATATACCGTGTATTAGGCAAAAAGGAGGGCCTCATACACATTCTGTTAATTTATTAATTAGTGGGACTCCTAGAATTGTAAAGCATATGCACTAAGTGCAAGGGCTGCCAAAAATTTGAAGTATGGACTCCAATATACCCTGGAAGACATGTAGAGAAGGGTCTCAAAAAACTTTTTTACCCCATAATTAAGGAGTGGGACTCCTAGACTGGTAAAGCGTATGCACTAAGTGCAAGGGCTGGCAAAAAATTAGAAGGAGGCTCTCCAATGTACCCTGGAAGACATGTAAGGTAGGATCTCAGAAAACTTTTTTAACATTTTGAAGGAGTGGGACTTTTGTGGCCAACAAAAAGGAGTCTCGAATTAGAGGCCACTCAGGCTACAACTGGCACAAAGACTTTCAGGCATCAGACTCCGATTTCGCTCCAGCTAAATTGGATGTCAGTTCCTCCTGTGCCAGCTCAGGGAATCGGTGTACCACTGTATCAAATACAGTGAAGTAGGGGTTTCAAAATATTTTGTTTCTCTCCTTGTTAAAGGCCAATGAGAATTCATGAACCATGTGGGGGAAACTTTTCCAACCCATTCTAGGTCCATTTGGGCCTTTCTCCCATTCGATGAATGCAGCTTTATTTTTCATGTCCACATAGTTGACCTAAATCTGAGGCTCACAGGCTGCAGTCACTACTCCCTCCTTGTTTAAGTTGATTCCTTGTGTTTAATGCCGCCCAAGTGTATAATAATTGATAGGCGCATATGCCTGTGTGATGCCCTGGCCTATCAGGTCGTCAAAGGGTATTGTGCAATCTGCCCTACTGTGCAATATCCACCTCCTCCTTGGTTATGGGTCCCTAACCAAAGGTGTTGCCAAAACCAGCTAATAAAAATCCTAGGAACACTCTGCACCACACCCACCAGACACACCAGTGGACGGCCTGAGTGGAATAGGGTCGCCCACTTGGGGGGTTGGTTAAAGGGAGTTCAGGAGTGTCAGGAGTAGGCCAGCGTAGTCTTGGAAGTGAAGGAGAGAGGAGGTCAGGAGCTGGGCTCCTTGGAAGTACTAGGTAGCAGACAGTGGTCTGGGCCTAGTAGGAGCTGGGCATTGCGTGGAGGACAGCTGGCAGCCTTGTACCATCACCGTGCTGGGACCAGGGCACCATAGGGTACGTGGAACCTAGGTCAGGAAGTAGCTTCAGGCAACCTGACAATTCACCCGACGAGAATGGAGCCTTCAAGATCCGCTCTCCACCTGCTCCAAAATCGGGGTACTAGCGCAACGAGGGGGATAGAACTTTCCACTAAAACGGTCCAGAAAATCCCAAGCGTGAACCCTGAGAGCAAGCTCCCTCAGTTAGCCACACTGGGGAGCAGGACCCGACTAGTTTCCAGCTATAGGGACCAACTTATAAGAGAACAAGGTGCCAAGGGAAAGGTCACAGATCAGTAGGCAACACCAGCAGAAACGGGACCCAAACGTGCTCCCCCTGAGCAGCAGCGGTGTCCAGAACTTTGGTTTACTAAGTTGTCGGTGTCAGCATTATTGGACTGAGTGAGTACACAAGTGACCTTTACCTCCCCAACGGCACATCCTTGTCACCATCACTGAGTCCTGGGGCATTCCCCCCTACCCGTGGACGGCTTAAACACCTGGCTGCCCACTCCATCGCCACCGGGTAACCCCTAGCTGCAGCGGTGGTACTTCACCTTACCACACACCACGGGTGGCGTCAAGAACTGTATATACACCATCCCCTGTACATAACCCCTTAATCCGAGTGGCCGCACGACCCCCGGGTCCGGACGCCCCTCGAGCCACCGCGGATCCGGATCCGAGCAGACCAGCTGCTGACGCAGGGGCGGCACACCTGTTAAATGAAAATTCTGACTGTTTGACTTTTCTTAAAATAAACAAGGCCTGCATTGGCCCGGACATCACAACCCCACTAGGTGGCAGCATAGGAACATAAACCCAAGTCAAATGTTCCTTTATTTTCTGGTGTATTCCCATGCACACCTCCCACCCAAAAAAGGGTATATGGTTCATGGTTTCTTCTTTTCCTTGTCCTCCTCCACCATATCAACAATGGCATCATGCGACCCTCGCTCCACATTTTTAGAAGGCCATCAGGCAGCCCTTATTCATAATTATTAAAGGGCCATCAGGCAGCCCTGAGTCATAATTTTAAGAGGGTCATCAGACAGCCTTCAGTCATAATTTTTAGAGGGCCATTATGCGGCCCTTAGTCATAATTTTTATCGTATACAGAGTGGAGCCAAATCTGAGGATTGCAGTCCACATTCACTGCTCACTCCCTGCACATCCACCTGTTAACTGAAAATGCTGACAGGCTGGCTGTACTGAAAATGAAAAAGGCGTGGATTGGCCCAGTCTTCTCAACCCCACCGAATGGCAGCATCAGAACATATAGCCAACTCAAATGTTCCTTTTTTTTGTAAAGAGTATATGGTTAATGATTTCTTCTTTTTTTTGTCCTCCACTATATCAACAGGGTCATCATGTGGCCTTCACTCCACAGTTTTAGTGGGCTATCAGGCGGACCTCACTCATAATGATTACCCGGCAATCAGACGGCCCTCCATCTTAATTTTTAGAGAGCCATCAATCATCATTTTTAGAGGGCCATCAGGTGGCCCTCACTCAACTATTAGAAGGTTATCAAGCAGCCATCAGTCATACATTTTAGAGGGTTATCAGGCATCCTTTAGTCATAATTTATAAAGAGCCATTAAGAGGCCCTCACTCATAACTTTTAGAGGGCCATCAGGCGGCCCTCACTCATAAATGTTTAGAGGGCTATTAGGTGGCTCTCACTCGTAATTGTTAGAAGGATATCAGGCAGCTATCAGTCCTAAATTTTAGAGGGTTATCAGGCATCCCTCACTCATTAGAGGCCCATCAGATGACTTTCAGTCATAATTTGTAGAGGACCATCATGTGGCACTCACTCATAATTATTAAAGGCTCATCAGGCGGCCCTCAGTCATCATTTTTAGAGGGCCATCAGGCGGCCCTCAGGCATAATTTTTAATGGACCATCAAGAGGGCCTCATGCAAAAATAATTTTCAGGGCTACACATTTTATTTTCAAAAATAAAACTATAAAGTTCGCAGACATATATTATGTAACTAATTTAAAATGTGCAAGATATGCGTAAGGAACAGGGAAGTGGATGTGTTGCTGATGGTGCACACAGAAGATGAGGCTGTGGGCCCGGTGATACTGTGCCTGCTGCATGAGCACAGCAAATATGCTCACCCACGAGACCTAGCTTCCTGTCCCACTTTGCAGGGGGGCCCGGGACAACAGTGCGAACAGATTGTCAGTTGGATGGCAGATAATGCTTCCAGTATGTTTCCAAGAACCACCCTGTCTTCCACATGGTCCAGTTTCACTAACCAAGAGTCTGGAGCACTTAATCCTTACCCTGATCCTCCTTACTCCCTCCAGGGTGAATCCCAGGAGAGAATTTACATTTACATTTATTGATTCTTTACGCCTTTTGCCTTGCATGTTTCAAGAGGCACACAAGGTGATCATGAGTAGTGAAGCCCAAATATTTCAGCAACCACAGTCAGAAGAAGACGGGGTGGAGAACGGCAATTAGTGTCTCAAGAGATTGATGATGATGAGACACAACTGCCACCAAGTGATGTTGTTAAGTTGACAAGTCAGGAGGAGGACCAGAGTGTGGAAATGGAATACAAGGTGGTGCACTATGAAGTTACTAACCCAACCTGGCAAGGTGCCATGCAGTGCGAGGACAGCAGCACAGAGGGAGAGAGATCCGCACACGACGACAGGCAGGAAGATGCAGAAGGAGAAGGTGGACAACGCTTTGCAAGAGCACCCACAATCTTCAAGTTCCCAGGCCAAGGATTAGTTGTTCCCCAGTCTGGCACTTTTTAAAACAAAGTGCAGATAATAAAAGAACAGTCATTAGCAACCTGTGCTGTATCAAGATAAGCAGAGGTCTGAACTCTACCAGCCCAACCACCACCAGCATGCTCTGGCGCATGTTTTTTAAACATCCGACTAGGTCCACCAATTAGTGTCTGCCAGTGACACCACAACCTCTTCCTTTGTGCTATGTACTTGCCAATCCGCTATCCAACAAGCGCTGCATGCCGACCCCCAGAACTGTATGCCTCCCTCCCCAGTGCTTAATGAAAAACCCAGAGCTGTTTGTGTCGCGGGCGGGGAGGAGGGTGTCAGCACACTACGCTCACCCCCTTCTGCTCGGGTCCGGCGGCCGCTGCTCAGTGGTGGCTCGAGCTGTAGGCCGGATCCCGGGGGTTCTCGAGCGGCACTCCTCGCCCGTGAGTGAAAGGGGGTTTGTTGGGTGTGGGAATAGTTTATTGTCCGTGACGCCACCCACGGTTGTGGTGATTTCACCACCGCTGCTCTATACGGGGATCCCGGGGATGGTGATGCGGAGCAGCCAGGTGTTGTGTTGCCCCTCCGTGGGTAGGGGTTGGTGATCCCGGGGCCCGGTGATGGTGTGGAAGGTGCAGGGCCTGGTGGGCGCAGGGACGCGGGGGCAGCTCTGTGCCTTGCGGCACCGTGGTACTCACTCAGCCTGAGACGTTGATACAGTTTTTACGGTAAACCAAACGGCTGGATAGACGGTCCCACGGACGGCTGCACTTGCTCTCCCAGTAGGTGACGGTGATGTCCCTCTTCCTTGCACCTTTGTTTACTTGTTGGTTGCGATGGGTCCCCACCGGTAACCCGCTCCCCGGCTTCAAGCTGGACCGGAGGAGCTCTACTCTTTGCCCGCAGGCGCTGGCCCTGAGAAACTGGTGCCTTGGCGGTGGCGGTGTCTCTCCTACACTGGTTGGGCTGTTGCCTTCAATCGGGACTTGGTTGTTGGGGGATCTACGTCCCCTACAGTCACCGCCGTTGCTGACCTTGCTGACCTGTCCAGCACACAGCTGGACTACTTCAGGGTTTCTCTCTGTCACCACTCTTGCTTTCCTCCTTTTCCACTTTACTTCACTTCTACTTTCACTTCCTTAGCTCATCTTAGCTGTTTACTCCTTCACCTCCTTTCTCTATCTGCCTGGTTTCTCCCGCCTCCAGAGCTGTGTCCTCCTCGGTGGGCGGAGCCAACCGCCTGGCCCACCCCCTGGTGTGAATCATCAGCCTCTGGAGGAAGGCAACAAGGATTTTTGGTTAGCTGTGGTGTTCCTAACTGGGATGTAGGGTGTGGTGGTGTGTGACCTGTGTCCCCTGGCTTGCCCAGGGCGACACATTTGCATCCCCAGAGCTGTATGCCCTCCACTCCCCAGTACAGAATGCCACCCCCAGAGCTGTATGCCCACCCACAGAGCCGTATGCCCCCCGAGCAGTATGCCCCTCAAGAGCTTTGTGCCCAACCCCAGAACTGTATGCCCCCCGTCTTAGTGCTGTATGCACTCCCCAGAGCTTTATGCCCATCCTACCCCAGTGCTGAATGCCCCCCAGAGCTCTATGTCGACTCCCAGAGCCGTATGCCCACCTCTAGAAGTGTATGACCATCCCCACAGCTGTATGTCCCCCCTCCTCAGTACTGAATGCCCTCCCAGTGCTTAATTCCTAGAGCTGTATGTGTCGCTGACGGGTGCCGCCTCAGCTGCGGCAACTGGGGCTGCTCGAGTGGCACTCAGGTCCGGGATCGTGTCTGGGGCTCGAGTGGTGACCAGACCCGGGGCTTGCGCAACCGCCAGTCCACGCACACAGTGAAAAGGGGGGGTATTTACAGGGAAGATTGTCTGTGACGCCACCCGTGGGTTGCGGTGATGGGATGGTGGCACCACCGCTGCCTCTTGGGGCCGACGTCCGGGACCGGTGATGTAGGGGGGCAGCAAGGTGGTTCCCCCTCCACGGGTAGGGGTTGGCTGTAGTCTCGGGACCCAGGTGTGGGTAAGGACCAGGGCTGGGGCGTTCTCGGCAGGTTGGAACAGGTGACACCGGTGTACTCACGATTATGAATAATCCACACAGAGTCCGCACTGTAAACCAAGGCCAGATGCTGGTTGCCTCTGGAGGGGTGTGCTGGTCCCGCACACAGGTTGACAATGTAGGGGCCTTTCCTCCTGCACTTGTGTCTTTTGGTGTGTGGATTAACTCCGCTTGGAATGGGAGAAATCCGCTTCCTTGCAGCTTTGGACGCAAAGGGAGCCGTTGCCCGCAGACTTTAGTGGGTTATTGGCGGACACCTTGTCCCCCGCGTTGGGCTGCCGGTCTGCTCTATCTGGGCTTCTCTCCTCGGGAACAAGGCCTGGTACCTTGTCACGCTGGTCAATTAACAAGGGGCTTGAAGCTTGCCTCGTCCTAGGGTCCAGGTACCTCGCCCGTGCACGGTCTCTGGACCGGATTTCCTCCGTCGGTACTGGTGGGCTATGACCCTGCCCCAGTCCACTTCGGGTTTCCCACGACCGAGTCGCCGTCTCCTCTGGCCCTACAGAGCCGTCTGCCACCTAGTCGGTCCTCCCGTGGTCCCAGGGCTCCAACCCTGACCACACTGCACTCCGACCTCTACTCCACTCCCCACTCCAACTGAAACTGCAACTCTCTCTGACTGGTCCCTGCCCCCTGTCACCTCAAGACCCCTAGGTGGGCGTTCCCATCTGCCTGGTCCCGCCCACTCATGTGTCCTGTGCGTCATGGGGGGGCGACTAGGATTTGTGGCTGATGTTCCCCTGTGTGTGGGATGTGTGGTGTTCATTCCCAAGGAGGAGGCGATTCCTGTATCCCTGGTGGGGGGTACAGTCATCTGTGACTACCTGGTTTTGCCATGGCGTCACATATGCCC